>NC_134690.1:400532973-400697973 GCF_050947455.1 Rhinoderma darwinii
TCGTCACATTGTAAGAGCCAGAACTTTTTTATTTTCCATTGATTGAGCGGTGTGAGGGCTTATGTTTTGCGGGGTGAGCTGCAGTTTCTATAGGTACCATATTGGGCTACATGACAGTTTCTATAGGTACCATATTGGGCTACATGAGACTTTTTGATCACTTTTTATTACATTTTATGTGAGATATGAAGTTGACCAAAAAACAGCGATTCTGGCGTTTTATATTTTTTTATTTTTACAGCATTCACCGTGCGCATTAAATAACGTTATCGTGTAATAGTTCAGACTTTTACGGATGCAGCGATGCCAATTTGGTATATTTTTTTTATTTCTTACATTACTTCAGAGGAAAAATGGGAAAAGATTTTTTTTTTTTAACTTTTAATTTTTATTTTATTTTAGAATACTAAAAACTTGTAACTTTTTTTTACACAATCTATTAGTCCCCCTAGAGGACTTGAACCAGCGATCGTTAGATCGCTGGTACAATACACTGCAATACTAATGTATTGCAGTATATGGTCATTTTTACAGGCTCCTGTTAAGCCCTGCCAGAGACACGGCTTAAAAAGAGATGGAGAAAGGCAGACCTGGGGGCCTTCATTACTGGGCTGCCATGACAACCATTGGAGCCCCCCGATCGCTTTGTGTGGGGCCGATGAGCTTTCAGAGGGGGCGCCCCCCTGTTTGTGACATCTTAGTTGCTGCGATCATTCTTGATCGCAGCATCTAAGGAGTTAAGTAGCCAGGAACATCGCGATCGCTGTTCCTGGCAGTTATTCCCGGGTGTCAGCTGTAAAAAAGCTGACACCCGCCGCGAGCATTACCTCCCCCACCACGATGCAATAGTACGTTGTGGCGCGGGAAGAGGTTAAGAGGCGCACAGCTATTAACATGTTTGGCGCATCTTTGGCTGTCCTTACGATAGAAATACAAATCTTCACCAGTTTCTGGCACAAATTATGATATATCTGTCATTCCAGTGGATGCACCGCCCCCTTGGGCTACAACCCACCACTTTAAAAAAGTGGCGGGAAAAGTTGCAAATTTATTTGAAAGTGCGGCATGCGCCAAAATATGCAACTTTTTTTTAGCAAAAAAACTATTGTAAACTTTTTTATATATTCCCCTGACTGCGTTCTGTGTCCGCTGACAGTAACCTATCCCTCAACCCTGCCTTGTAAGGGTCAGTTCATATGTAGCGTAAATTCACATTTTCGTGGTGGGTTTTTCCCATTGAATTCAATGGGGTGGTAAAACCCGCAACAAATAAGAGATGTTGCGATTTTTGTGGTGGAAAATCTGCAATTCCCCCGCAAAGATCGCAACTCAGAAAAAAAAGAAACATGTTATACTCACTTATTCTGTGTTTCTTCGTCCAGCCCGACCTCGTGGGATGACGTTTCATCCTGTGATTGGCTGCAGCGGTCACATGGGATGAAACATCATCCCAGGGCTGCAGAACGTCGTGAAGTCAGAGCTACGGTCACCATGGTAAGTATCCATTTTTTTTTCCATTGCAGGATTTCCACAGCGGATGTTCCGGACAAAAATCTTCACCACAATTAGGTGCGATATTTCAGCTGAAATTCCCTGCGGTGACCAGGGCGGATACACTGTGTACTTTTATTCAGCATATCTGCCCTGTGTGAACATAGCCTTAGAGAGGAACCTATATATAGCTTTGTTCATATTGTGCTCCCTGGTTCATGAGTAGAATGCCACAACTGCAGTTAAGACTGACACACTGACAGGGCAGCACGGAAGAGGCAGGTAATCTATTGTAACTATATATAATAATACAGATATATATTCCCTTCGGGGTCTCTGAAAAGCCGGAAAAGAGAACAAAATAACTCCGAAACAGCTGAATAGAAGACGTCATGCAGGACATGATCCTTAACTATTTAATTACTCAGTCAGCAGCCAATCAGATAATTGATTTTTATATGGTCACTGTGATTGGTGACTGAGATCTGGCACCACCTGATTAGTGTCCTTTATGCTAATTACATCTACTTTAACGACTATTATGGAGTCACTCTTAGTAATTGGAGGCAATTAAGCCTCAACCTTCCCTGTCCTCTCATGTCCCCTCAGCGTAGAGACCCCGGACGAGCTGCGGGTGTCTGATGTCTCGCGCGGTTCCATATATCCCTCGGCATCTGTACAGAAAGTGATTAACACAGAATTAGATTGTCAATAATGTCACATCCGCTAATTAGTTGTGGAGATTTATTTCCAATTAACTGACGGAGATTCATTGCATGATGGGAAAGCCGATAAAGCAGCCGTGAGACGAGGAGGATGAGGATAATCCCAGCGCCATTGATACTGGTGTTTTCTCAATGTGGTGGATTAGTGGGATTTTCCTAATTAAGACCCGGCCGCCGGCGATGTGGCGACGCTGGTGAGTTGTAAAATTGGGGAATTACCACATCTCGCGCCTCAACTTTCATGTTTCCAACAGGAAGAAAAATTGCCAGCGACTACTGCAACTTTAACAACCAACCATGTTGTTTATGCACAAGCTTTTTTTATTTCTCATAGGAAAAATTAAGATTGCAGTAGCAAGGACTTACAAATTGACACTTTTTTTTACATTATAGGGGGCGCTCTTTTGTTACTGATGCACCATGTGAGCGGTAATCCAGCATCTCAGCTCTGTGCAGTGTGTAATAGATTGGGGTGCACACCCTGTTGATGAATCTGGCTTAGGCTAAATTTCTACCAGACGCGCTCTGTACAGATCTAAGGCCTCGCCAACTTTATTGGACTCTGTATTTTTCATGTATTTATATTAGACAACTGATTAATCTGCCCCATACAAATCTAAATGTCCTGCAGAACATGATAAAACTAGCTTCCTGCAGCCACCACTAGGGGGAGCTCAGTGCATATGGATTTATACCAGCTAAGATTAAACTCAATGGAGGCTGTAAAAATCTCTAAGCACTGAGCTCCCTTTAGTGGTGGCTGCAGGAAAATGCAATGGCTCTAATTTGGGAAGCAGGAGGAGTTCAGAGACGGACCCCCCTCACACCAAGGGCCCCATGGTAGTGGCGCGGTCTGACAAGCTACATGTGGAGAGCCCCAGTCATTATCAGCTGTTATCTTTAAGTAATTACTTGGACCGGGTCTAATTAAGAATAAACCGCGCTCATTGGAATCAATGCATGGGCACCTGCGGCCCCACTAAATGAGATATTCTCCTGGCAGTGGTTCTTTGCTCTAGCTAATAAAATGGATCCAAAATTGGACCCCTTCCCCCACCCCTGTTTTCACTATGTTCGTCTAATAAGTCACACGGTAGAGACTGCAGATGTCCAAAGCAAGAAAATCGTATAAAGTTTATGGAATTACATGATAAACAATTATCTAAAGTAATATCCGTAAAGGAATTCTTATTGAAAGCCCAACATTTTGTGGCATCCAGGTAAACAGGATTACACAGCATCCAGGTCTAGGGCAATGAAGGGGTTATTTTAGGATCCCTGGTGGTCTAGGGCAGTGAAGGTGGTTATTTTAGGATCCCTGGTGGTCTTGGGCAGTGAAGGTTTTTTTTAGGATCCCTGGTGGTCTAGGGCAGTGAAGGTGGTTATTTTAGGATCCCTGGTGGTCTAGGGCAGTGAAGGTGGTTATTTTAGGATCCCTGGTGGTCTTGGGCAGTGAAGGTTTTTTTAGGATCCCTGGTGGTCTAGGGCAGTGAAAGGGTTATTTTAGGATCCCTGGTGGTCTAGAGCAGAGCAGGGGTTAATGTTCTGTTTTCTTCCCGCACTGATCATAGAGATGAGTGTGGGTAAGGGATAGTGAGGACGGAGCCGCTGTAACTGTACGGCCGCCCAGTCCTCTCTGTGATCGGACATATAGTTTCAGGAGATCTCTGCCCGATCATTAAGGGGGAACTCAGGGAATGTGCACAGTACAAGACTTTGAGTGGGCGCATCCTCTGACCAGCTTGAAGAGGTGCTGTAGGGGCTAGGGACTAGTTCCCTCACCTTGACATCTTATCAGACCCATGTGTCCTGGTGTCTTGCCTGGCTGCCACCCAAGAACTCCTCGGGACTCAAAGTTTAGATGGCTCCCCAAAAGAGGATAGCACGGGCATTAAGGAAACAAGGAACTAACACCCCTCTAGACTGTCATGAGGGACATCCCCTAATTATACTGCACCCTAAAAAGTCCCAGTGACATGAAAATGTGGACAGTGACCAGAATAATAAGAATTCCTCCGTCTTCTGCCCGTATTTCACCATCCATGATCTTCTGTCTTACAACTTTTCTTCTTCTTTGGAGGAACTTTTTTCCGCACCTCCAATCTCATGTGATATCTTGACCTTGAGCAGCCATTGGCTGAAACTAAGAAAAGGCGAAAAAAAAGTGTTCATCGGAGCTTAGAAAACGATGGGATTAAAATGCACATTTTTTATTGAGAGTCATGACCATTGGCTCTAGAATCTGAGCGTTCTGCAGCCGGACGTTCATCTCCTGGAAGATATTTTTGTCTCAGAATTTCTGGTAATTGTAAAAATTTAAATCTAATTGTTTCTTGTAAATCTGGGAGTTTTTTGCCTTATTAATTGAACAGGGTAATTTATTCCTAAAACATTCAGATCTTTAGATATTGTCAGATCTGAAAGTGTTTAGAATAATTCTATATAACTCCTAAAAAACAAACAAAAAAACCCCCCCAAACTCCACTGCAGTAAGTGCACACACAGAGTAGAATTACTGTTATATAGAGAATGCCTCCCCTCCCCCTCCTCACATAGTCACATGGTAAGTTTCTGCCTGTCTACCTGCAATCACCACTAGGGGGAGCTCACTGAATATGGAGTTATACCCTTAGATAAAGGAAGTAGTAAAAATCTATATGCAGTGAGCTCCCCTAGTGGCAACTACATGTAAGTGCTAGAACTCTGTGGCAGGAAGCAGGGATCCCATATCAGTCACATGGTGCATGGTCTGTCTCTATGGTAGGTACACCCATGAGAAGTTCTATCTGCTACACAAGAGACTGCCTCCATGTGTTGCACAGGCTTGAACTTTGTCCCTTTAAATCAGTCAATAAGGTAAACCAAGCAATAAAAGAGAAGTGTGAAGTAAAGATTGCGTGCTCTGGTATTTACAAACCCATGTAATGAAGTGTCATCCATAGGTACAACATGACATATTGACCATAGTGAACATTAGTGATGTCATCCTGGTGGGTTGTGATATTGATGGTCTATCCTTAGGATTGGTCATCAAGATCTGAAGAGTTGCAATCCGACTCCCGGGACCACCACTGATCAGCTGATTAAAGGGGCCGCGGCGCTTGAGTGAGCGCTGCAGCCTTCAAACGGCTTACTAGGCACAGCGCCGAACATTTTATAGTGGCAGTGCCCGGTACTGCAGTTCTTTGCAGCTCAGTCGTTTTCAAGAGCAGCTCACGTACAGGGCGATGGACCACCACCGATCTGATATTGATGACCAATCAAAGCCCAGAAAAAAACCTTTAATGTCCTATGGATAACATGTCACTTGAGCACAATGTCAAATCACAACGCACCAGGATGACATCATTAATGTTCACTATGGACAATATGTCACGTTCTCTATGGATGACATTATATCACATGGGTTTGTAAACACCAGTGCAACCAGGGAAGCTTGCAATCCAGAAAAAAACCTTTAGTGTCCAGAACACCCCAGGCAAAAAGAGTAAATAACTATGTTCTGCCTAGAGCAGGGTCTGGGGGGGGCTTCAAAAATACCAAAGAGAGAATCACTGTCTCCTGCAGCGCCCCTCAGCCTTACATTAGACCTCACCCAGTGTACAGGAATATCAGCGCTGTCCGTGAATTTATATTAGGACTTGTAGTAATCTGGGGGGTCACTACAAACAATAATTGGCTTTAAATCTTATACATTAAACAGAGTCATCTGAGCAGCGGGGGATGTAATCAATTACTGTCCAGGTTAATTGATATTCTGACATTAATTCTAAAACCAATTACTGAAAAAGTGTCATTTACATTTCAGCTATTATTCAATGACACGACCTAATTACACAGAGAACGACATGGAGAATTATCGAAAACTCATTCTCCAAATCCATACATTCAGCAATGGAAATAACATTGTCATAAAGGGAAATACTCATCTCATAGCATAAAAATGGTTACATAAGGCTGGGTTCACACAACCTATTTACGGACGTAATTCGGGCGTTTTAACCTCGACTTACGTCCGAAAATACGGCTCCAAAGCGCCGGCAAACATCTGCCCATTCATTTGAATGGGTTTTACGATGTTCTGTGCCGACGGTCATTTTTTTTACGTGCCGCTGTCAAAAGACGGCGCGTACAAAAGACGCCCGCGTCAAAGAAGTGCCTGTCACTTCTTGGGACGTAATTGGAGCCGTTTTCCATGAACTCCATTGAAAAACAGCTCCAATTACGTCCGTAATGGACGCAGCGAAAAACGCGAGTACATGCAATTACGTCTGAAATTCAGGAGCTGTTTTCTCCTCAAAACATCTCCGTAATTTCAGGCGTAACGAACGTGTACGTGTGAACATACCCTAATAGTAATGTGATTATATAAGTACCGGACCCCAGAGTGCCCGCTCAAAACTAAGATCCACAACCTCACCCACACTGATCTATAAAGAACAAATCTACTGAAAAACAACATTTTCTAATCTGCTAACATCAAAATTCTTCTACATAGGGGGTAGTATTAAAGTAGTTATATTCTTGTATATAGGAGCAGTATTATAGTAGTTATATTCTTGTATACAGGGGCAGTATTATAGTAGTTATATTCTTGTATATAGGAGTAGTATTATAGTAGTTATATTCTTGTATATAGGGGCAGTATTATAGTAGTTATATTCTTGTATATAGGAGCAGTATTATAGTAGTTATATTCTTGTATATAGGAGCAGTATTATAGTAGTTATATTCTTGTATATAGGGGCAGTATTATAGTAGTTATATTCTTGTATATAGGAGGCAGTATTATAGTAGTTATATTCTTGTATATAGGGGCAGTATTATAGTAGTTATATTCTTGTATATAGGAGCAGTATTATAGTAGTTATATACTTGTATATAGGTGGCAGTATTATAGTAGTTATATTCTTGTATATAGGAGCAGTATTATAGTAGTTATATTCTTGTATATAGGGGCAGTATTATAGTAGTTATATTCTTGTATATAGGGGCAGTATTATAGTAGTTATATTCTTGTATATAGGGGGCAGTATTATAGTAGTTATATTCTTGTATATAGGGAGCAGTATTATAGTAGTTATATTCTTGTATATAGGGGGCAGTATTATAGTAGTTATATACTTGTATATAGGAGTAGTATTATAGTAGTTATATTCTTGTATATAGGAGCAGTATTATAGTAGTTATATTCTTGTATATAGGGGCAGTATTATAGTAGTTATATTCTTGTATATAGGGGCAGTATTATAGTAGTTATATTCTTGTATATAGGGGGCAGTATTATAGTAGTTATATTCTTGTATATAGGGAGCAGTATTATAGTAGTTATATTCTTGTATATAGGGGCAGTATTATAGTAGTTATATTCTTGTATATAGGGGCAGTATTATAGTAGTTATATTCTTGTATATAGGAGCAGTATTATAGTAGTTATATTCTTGTATATAGGGGCAGTATTATAGTAGTTATATTCTTGTATATAGGAGCAGTATTATAGTAGTTATATTCTTGTATATAGGGGGCAGTATTATAGTAGTTATATTCTTGTATATAGGTGGCAGTATTATAGTAGTTATATTCTTGTATATAGGGGCAGTATTATAGTAGTTATATTCTTGTATATAGGAGCAGTATTATAGTAATTATATTCTTGTACATAGGAGGTAGTATTATAGTAGTTATATTCTTGTATATAGGGACAGTATTATAGTAGTTATATTCTTGTATATAGAGGGCAGTATTATAGTAGTTATATTCTTGTATATAGGAGGTAGTATTATAGTGGTTATATTCTTGTATATAGGTGGCAGTATTATAGTAGTTATATTCTTATATATAGGAAGCAGTATTATAGTAGTTATATTCTTGTATATAGGGGCAGTATTATAGTAGTTATATTCTTGTATATAGGGGGCAGTATTAGGGCATGACCACACATGGCGGAATTCCTCCGCAACTGTCCGCATCAATGCCGCACAGAATCTGCGTTGCAGATTCTGCAGCGGATCTGCACAAAATGTGCA
This sequence comes from Rhinoderma darwinii, assembly GCF_050947455.1. Taxonomy (NCBI): domain Eukaryota; kingdom Metazoa; phylum Chordata; class Amphibia; order Anura; family Rhinodermatidae; genus Rhinoderma; species Rhinoderma darwinii. The sequence continues at coordinate 400,541,216 of NC_134690.1, forward strand.
GAAAATTGATGCGGACTGGCCGCTGCGGACTGCAGGAAAAGTGCTTCTCTTCTCCCTATTCAGTGCAGGATAGAGAGAAGGGACAGCACTTTCCCTAGTGAAAGTCAAAGAATTTCATACTTACCGCCCGTTGTCTTGGTGACGCGTCCCTCTTTCGGCATCCGGCCCGACCTCCCTGGATGACGCTCCAGTCCATGTGACCGCTGCAGCCTGTGCTTGGCCTGTGATTGGCTGCAGCCGTCACTTACACTGAAACGTCATCCTGGGAGGCCGGACTGGAGACAGACGCAGGGAGTTCTCGGTAAGTATGAACTTATATTTTTTTTTACAGATACATGTATATTGAGATCGGTAGTCACTGTCCCGGGTGCAGAAACAGTTACTGCCGATCGCGTAACTCTTTCAGCACCCTGGACAGTGACTATTTACAGACGTCTCCTAGCAACGCTCCCGTCATTACGGGAGCCCCATTGACTTCCTCAGTCTGGCTGTAGACCTAGAAATACATAGGTCCAGCCAGAATGAAGAAATGTCATGGTAGTAAAAACAATACGCTCCGCAGCACACATAAGATCTGCGGACTTCATTGCGGAATTTTGACTCTCCATTGAAGTCAATGGAGAAATTCCGCCATGAGTCCGCAACCAGTCCGCCACTGCTCCGCAACAGACAGAGCATGCTGCGGACACCAAATTCCGCTCCGCAGCCTATGCTCCGCAGCGGAATTGTACGCATCGTGTAAACGAACACTGCTAAATTAAAGTGAAAGTCAATGGAGAAACGGCTCCGCTGCGGATTAACGCTGCGGAGTGTCCGCAGCGGAATTTAAGTGAAATTCCGCTATGTGTGAACCCGCCCTTATAGTAGTTATATTCTTGTATATAGGTGGCAGTATTATAGTAGTTATATTCTTGTATATAGGAGCAGTATTATAGTAATTATATTCTTGTACATAGTGGCAGTATTATGGTAGTTATATTCTTGTATATAGGGGGCAGTATTATAGTAGATATATTCTTGTATATAGGGAGCAGTATTATAGTAGTTATATTCTTGTATATAGGGAGCAGTATTATAGTAGTTATATTCTTGTATATAGGAGCAGTATTATAGTAGTTATATTCTTGTATATAGGAGGTAGTATTATAGTAGTTATATTCTTGTATATAGGAGCAGTATTATAGTAGTTATATTCTTGTATATAGGGTCAGTATTATAGTAGTTATATTCTTGTATATAGGGGGCAGTATTATAGTAGTTATATTCTTGTATATAGGGGCAGTATTATAGTAGTTATATTCTTGTATATAGGGGCAGTATTATAGTAGTTATATTCTTGTATATAGGTGGCAGTATTATAGTAGTTATATTCTTGTATATAGGGAGCAGTATTATAGTAGTTATATTCTTGTATATAGGGGCAGTATTATAGTAGTTATATTCTTGTATATAGGGGCAGTATTATAGTAGTTATATTCTTGTATATAGGTGGCAGTATTATAGTAGTTATATTCTTGTATATAGGAGCAGTATTATAGTAATTATATTCTTGTACATAGGAGGAAGTATTATAGTAGTTATATTCTTGTATATAGGGACAGTATTATAGTAGTTATATTCTTGTATATAGAGGGCAGTATTATAGTAGTTATATTCTTGTATATAGGAGGTAGTATTATAGTGGTTATATTCTTGTATATAGGTGGCAGTATTATAGTAGTTATATTCTTGTATATAGGTGGCAGTATTATAGTAGTTATATTCTTGTATATAGGAGCAGTATTATAGTAATTATATTCTTGTACATAGGAGGTAGTATTATAGTAGTTATATTCTTGTATATAGGAGGTAGTATTATAGTAGTTATATTCTTGTATATAGGAGCAGTATTATAGTAGTTATATTCTTGTATATAGGGTCAGTATTATAGTAGTTATATTCTTGTATATAGGGGGCAGTATTATAGTAGTTATATTCTTGTATATAGAGGGCAGTATTATAGTAGTTATATTCTTGTATATAGGAGGTAGTATTATAGTAGTTATATTCTTGTATATAGAGGCAGTATTATAGTAGTTATATTCTTGTATATAGGGGGCAGTATTATAGTAGTTATATTCTTGTATATAGAGGCAGTATTATAGTAGTTATATTCTTGTATATAGGGGGCAGTATTATAGTAGTTATATTCTTGTACATAGGGGCAGTATCATAGTAGTTATATTATTGTATATAGGAGCAGTATTATAGTAGTTATATTCTTGTATATAGGGGCAGTATTATAGTAGTTATATTCTTGTATATAGGGAGCAGTATTATAGTAGTTATATTCTTGTATATAGGGGGCAGTATTATAGTAGTTATATACTTGTATATAGGAGTAGTATTATAGTAGTTATATTCTTGTATATAGGAGCAGTATTATAGTAGTTATATTCTTGTATATAGGGGCAGTATTATAGTAGTTATATTCTTGTATATAGGGGCAGTATTATAGTAGTTATATTCTTGTATATAGGGGGCAGTATTATAGTAGTTATATTCTTGTATATAGGGAGCAGTATTATAGTAGTTATATTCTTGTATATAGGGGCAGTATTATAGTAGTTATATTCTTGTATATAGGGGCAGTATTATAGTAGTTATATTCTTGTATATAGGAGCAGTATTATAGTAGTTATATTCTTGTATATAGGGGCAGTATTATAGTAGTTATATTCTTGTATATAGGAGCAGTATTATAGTAGTTATATTCTTGTATATAGGGGGCAGTATTATAGTAGTTATATTCTTGTATATAGGTGGCAGTATTATAGTAGTTATATTCTTGTATATAGGGGCAGTATTATAGTAGTTATATTCTTGTATATAGGAGCAGTATTATAGTAATTATATTCTTGTACATAGGAAGTAGTATTATAGTAGTTATATTCTTGTATATAGGGACAGTATTATAGTAGTTATATTCTTGTATATAGAGGGCAGTATTATAGTAGTTATATTCTTGTATATAGGAGGTAGTATTATAGTGGTTATATTCTTGTATATAGGTGGCAGTATTATAGTAGTTATATTCTTGTATATAGGAGCAGTATTATAGTAGTTATATTCTTGTATATAGGGGCAGTATTATAGTAGTTATATTCTTGTATATAGGGGCAGTATTATAGTAGTTATATTCTTGTATATAGGGGCAGTATTATAGTAGTTATATTCTTGTATATAGGGAGCAGTATTATAGTAGTTATATTCTTGTATATAGGGGGCAGTATTATAGTAGTTATATTCTTGTATATAGGGGCAGTATTATAGTAGTTATATTCTTGTATATAGGAGCAGTATTATAGTAGTTATATTCTTGTATATAGGGGTAGTATTATAGTAGTTATATTCTTGTATATAGGAGCAGTATTATAGTAGTTATATTCTTGTATATAGGAGCAGTATTATAGTAGTTATATTCTTGTATATAGGGGGCAGTATTATAGTAGTTATATTCTTGTATATAGGGAGCAGTATTATAGTAGTTATATACTTGTATATAGGGGGCAGTATTATAGTAGTTATATTCTTGTATATAGGAGCAGTATTATAGTAGTTATATTCTTGTATATAGGGGGCAGTATTATAGTAGTTATATTCTTGTATATAGGGGGCAGTATTATAGTAGTTATATACTTGTATATAGGGGGCAGTATTATAGTAGTTATATTCTTGTATATAGGGGCAGTATTATAGTAGTTATATTCTTGTATATAGGGGGCAGTATTATATTAGTTATATTCCTGTATATAGGGGGCAGTATTATAGTAGTTATATTTTTGTACATAGGGGGCAGTATTATAGTAGTTATATTCTTATACATAGGGGGCAGTATTATAGTAGTTATATTGTATATAGGGGCAGTATTATAGTAGTTATATTCTTGTATATAGGGGGCAGTATTATAGTAGTTATATTCTTGTATATAGGGGCAGTATTATAGTAGTTATATTCTTGTATATAGGGGCAGTATTCTAGTAGTTATATTCTTGTATATAGGGGGCAGTATTATATTAGTTATATTCCTGTATATAGGGGGCAGTATTATAGTAGTTATATTTTTGTACATAGGGGGCAGTATTATAGTAGTTATATTATTATACATAGGGGGCAGTATTATAGTAGTTATATTGTATATAGGGGCAGTATTATAGTAGTTATATTCTTGTATATAGGGGGCAGTATTATAGTAGTTATATTCTTGTATATAGGGGCAGTATTATAGTAGTTATATTCTTGTATATAGGGGCAGTATTCTAGTAGTTATATTCTTGTATATAGGAGCAGTATTATAGTAGTTATATTCTTGTATATAGGAGTAGTATTATAGTAGTTATATTCTTGTATATAGGGAGCATTATTATAGTAGTTATATTCTTGTATATAGGGAGCAGTATTATAGTAGTTATATTCTTGTATATAGGAGCAGTATTATAGTAGTTATATTCTTGTATCTAGGAGCAGTATTATAGTAGTTATATTCTTGTATATAGGAGCAGTAGTATAGTAGTTATATTCTTGCATATAGGGTCAGTATTATAGTAGTTATATTCTTGTATATAGGGGCAGTATTATAGTAGTTATATTCTTGTATATAGGGGTCAGTATTATAGTAGTTATATTCTTGTACATAGGGGCAGTATTATAGTAGTTATATTCTTGTATATAGGGGCAGTATTATAGTAGTTATATTCTTGTATATAGGGGCAGTATTATAGTAGTTATATTCTTGTATATAGGGGCAGTATTATAGTAGTTATATTCTTGTATATAGGGGCAGTATTATAGTAGTTATATTCTTGTATATAGGGGCAGTATTATAGTAGTTATATTCTTGTATATAGGGGCAGTATTATAGTAGTTATATTCTTGTATATAGGAGCAGTATTATAGTAGTTATATTCTTGTATCTAGGAGCAGTATTATAGTAGTTATATTCTTGTATATAGGAGCAGTAGTATAGTAGTTATATTCTTGTATATAGGGGTCAGTATTATAGTAGTTATATTCTTGTACATAGGGGCAGTATTATAGTAGTTATATTCTTGTATATAGGGGCAGTATTATAGTAGTTATATTCTTGTATATAGGGGCAGTATTATAGTAGTTATATTCTTGTATATAGGGGCAGTATTATAGTAGTTATATTCTTGTATATAGGGGCAGTATTATAGTAGTTATATTCTTGTATATAGGGGCAGTATTATAGTAGTTATATTCTTGTATATAGGGGCAGTATTATAGTAGTTATATTCTTGTACATAGGGGTCAGTATTATAGTAGTTATATTCCTGTATATAGGGAACAGTATTATAGTAGTTATATTCCTGTATATAGGGGGCCAGTATTATAGTAGTTATATTCTTATACATAGGGTTCATAGGGTGAAGTAAAGTTGTGGCATTCTTTTGATGTGATAGGAGGATGGGCATATAATAATAGTTTAATTCTAACCCATAGCGGCAGTTTTATAGTAAAGTGAAAAGAGACTTCATTTTGCCAGTTTTGCCAGAACTATGGCTAAATGGGCTTGTAAAGGGGCAACCTATTTTTTCTGACCCAGAAATATGGTCAGCTTAGTAACTTTCCTTCCCCACTTTTTATAGCATCCCATTCTAAACACATTACTCAGCGACAAGAAGCACAAGAGAAAACTCTTCCAAGAGAGAATTTAAACAATTTAAAAGACTAATACTTGGACCTGTCTTGACCACATAACTTCATATTCCGGTTTCTTTTTTTGCTGCATTTCTCACTGTTGTGACTGTAAACAAAACATTTACCACTCACGTCTTATACAATATGATTAGTGTATCTGACAATTGGACATGACAGCGCAGACACTCAATCTCTATGTCTGGATGTGGCTGGCATCCTCTCGTTATTCTCCTGACACAATAAATCCAGGAAAATGCAGTGTAATTGTCAGATTTGATTGGAATAAAATGGCGCAGGATTCTCCTCTCCTAAGGCAGCAGAAGACAGACAGACGAGATTCTGTTACACTGTAAGAAATATAATAAAGACCAATATCTAGCCTGTAATTGCAATTGTTGAGTAGTTTCATGATTCCTAATATTATTGGGTAGGTCTCCCTTTTTTGTTGCACTTGCTGCTGTTATATGTAAAAATAAACACAACGTGCCCTATTTCTGGATTTTCTTGTGACACCTCTCCACCACTTTCAAGTTTGGAACGTCTTCTGATTTTTTTCTACCAGACATCACCTTGACATTTAGGGCATGACCACACATGGCGGAATTCCTCCGCAACTGTCCGCATCCATGCCGCACAGAATCTGCGTTGCAGATTCTGCTGCGGATCTGCACAAAATGTGCAGTACATTGATGCGGACTAGCTGCTGCGGACTGCGGGAAAAGTGCTTCCCTTCTCCCTATCAGTGCAGGATAGAGAGAAGGGACAGCACTTTCCCTAGTGAAAGTAAACGACTTTCATACTTACCGGCCGTTGTCTTGGTGACGCGTCCCTCTTTCGGCATCCAGCCCGACCTCCCTGGATGACGCGCCAGTCCATGTGACCGCTGCAGCCTGTGCTTGGCCTGTGATTGGCTGCAGCCGTCACTTACACTGAATCGTCATCCTGGGAGGCCGGACTGGAGACAGACGCAGGGAGTTCTCGGTAAGTATGAACTTATATATTTTTTTACAGGTTGCTGTATATTGGGATCGGTAGTCACTGTCCCGGGTGCAGAAACAGTTACTGCCGATCGCTTAACTCTTTCAGCACCCTGGACAGTGACTATTTACAGACGTCTCCTAGCAACGCTCCCGTCATTACGGGAGCCCCATTGACTTCCTCAGTCTGGCTGTAGACCTAGAAATACATAGGTCCAGCCAGAATGAAGAAATGTCAAGTTAAAAAAGCAAGACGCATCCGCAGCACACATGACATGTGCATGACAGCTGCGGACTTCATTGCGGAACTTTGAATCTCCATTGAAGTCAATGGAGAAATTCCGCCATGAGTCCGCCACTGCTCCGCAACAGACAGAGCATGCTGCGGACACCAAATTCCGCTCCGCAGCCTATGCTCCGCAGCGGAATTGTACGCATCGTGTAAACGAACACTGCTAAATTAAAGTGAAAGTCAATGGAGAAACGGCTCCGCTGCGGATTAACGCTGCGGAGTGTCCGCAGCGGAATTTAAGTGAAATTCCGCCATGTGTGAACCCGCCCTTATAAGTCGATCCACCATTGCAACTAGTCAATCATTAAAGTCATTATAACCACCCCATTTGGATTTGGTCCTGGACCTGTAGTCCCCTGAACCAAATAATAAATATACTAAACAGTTTTAGGAACTTTTTCTTCCCATTTTTTCCCTGCAAGTGTGTACTTTCTACCATATAGTGCTCAAATAATACCATCAATAGTGCTCAAATAATACTCTTTATAGATTGGTAAAGTAATATCATCACGCAGTGTATAAATAATACTGTCATATCGTGCTCCTACAGTGCTCAAATAATACTCTTCATACATTTGTAAAATAATACCATCATATAGTGCTCAAATAATACTCTTCATACATTGGTAAAGTAATACCATAATGTAATGTATAAATAATACTATCATATAGTGCTGAAATAATACTCTTTATACATGTGTGAAGTAATACCACCATATAGTGCTCAAATAATACTCTTCATACATTGGTAAAGTAATACCATCACGTAGTGTATAATAATACCGTCATATAGTGTTTTTACTGTGCTCAAATAATATTCTTCATACATTTGTAAAGTAATACCTTCATATAGTGCTCAAATATTACTACTATATAGTGCTCATATAATACTCTTCATACATTGGTAAAGTAATACCATCACATAGTGTATAATAATACCGTCATATAGTGCTCCTACAGTGCTCAAATAATATTCTTCATACATTTGTAAAGTAATGCCATAATATAGTGCTAAATAATACCATCATATAGTGCTAAAATTATACTACCATATAGTGCTCAAATAATACTCTTCATACGTTGGTAAAGTAATACCATCACGTAGTGTATAAATAATACCATCATAAGGTGCTCAAATAATACTCTGTATACATTTGTAAAGTAATACCGCCATATAGTGCTCAAATAATACCACCATATTGTTCTCAAATAATACACTTCATACATTGGTAAAGTAATACCATCACGTAGTGTATAATAATACCATCATATAGTGCTCTTACAGTGCTCAAATAATACTCTTCATACATTGGTAAAGTAATACCATAATATAGTGCTAAGTAATACCATCATATAGTTCTAAATAATACCATCATATAGTGCTCCTACAGTGCTCAAAACATACTCTTCATACATTGGTAAAGTAATAACATTATGTAGTGTATAAATAATACCGTCATATATTAAACAACACCATGATGCACAAGTTAAGAATTCTTAAATTATATGCCATATAAACAACAATATAGGGCAGAGAGCAAATAATACCGCCATACAGTGCCCTTACCACCATCATACAAAAAACACCATACAATTCTCAAAAAATATCACTCTAATGTACAAAAAGGTACATGTTGCGTCATGACATGATAACTCCATGCACTGCCCAAATAAAGTGGCTCTTTTACAAACAATCTCATGTATTCTCACAGAGAGGAGTGTTGAACTTGCACCTAGGAGTAAGAGGTGTTGAGTGAAATCTGGGAAAAGGGGTAATAAAACAATCTTTTTTGGTCTGCCGATGGCCAGGTGGAAGCTCTAGGGTTTTTGGTGCTCTCTTGCTCTCGGTTGGCACGATGTGCCAATTCCTACTGTTCTATGGAAGATACCTGATACAGTAGATACAGATAGTATATGCCAATATGAATGTGAGCTATGGCATTTCCAAAGTTCTATGGTTGAACTTGCTGGACAAGTGTCTTTTTCAACCGTAATTACTATGTAACTATGGAGTGGGCATTGCTTCTGATTCAAATTTATATCCACCTTTGTGGAGGCTTCATAAGATTTTACTGTGGTTGGGTCCTGTGTTCAACATATTGGGAAGGGAGGAATGGCCACAAAGATCTATATTACTAAGCCCCAAGGGAGACATTGCTTTGGATTTAGTTGGCTTAATTACTGTTGTTTAGAGCTGGAAGCTTTTTGGGGAGATTTGGGCCAAAAACATTGAGGTTCACTCAAACTCTACAGTAATGGGTGGAAGCAAAACAGACTTAAAAGTATGTTGGATACAACTTAACTGCTCTCCTGATTCATATATAGAGACTTCACTTTTATCTGTACTTGACTTTTAGTCATTGAGGACAAAACTGTAATATAAATTTAGCCGATGTATAAAAATAAGGAATGAAGTTTTTATTGAGGCCAACTGAACAATAAGGCAACGTAATGTTCACCTCAACATATCAGAGTTTGAGGTAAAGACCATTTAAAAGCTGCCTGAGGTCTATTGTATCACTACTAAAAAAGGTCATGGCTGCCGCCTGCAATATAATATTAGATGTTGTTGCGTTGTAGCTCTTGAAATATGTAATGTACATTATTCTCATCGCTGCTATGTCTGAGGGGATATAGGTATAATCTCAGGGTAATCTGTCACATAGTGTCTGGTACTGCAGCCAATTGTGTAGGAGATTCATTGTCTTAGTTATGAATTAGGTCAGCAGGACTTGGCTGGTCTGTCTTCATTTCAGCACCATGGACAGTGACATAGAACTCAATTGCAAGATGTGTATTGATACGAGTCAGTACAACCACATTCCTATAGATCTCCATGACCACATAAATATAGATCTCCATGACCACATAAATATAGATCTCCATGACCACATAAATATAGATCTCCATGACCACATAACTATAGATCTCCATGACCACATAACTATAGATCTCCATGACCACATAACTATAGATCTCCATGACCACATAACTATAGATCTCCATGATCACTTAACTATAGATCTCCATGACCACATAACTATAGATCTCCATGATCACTTAACTATAGATCTCCATGACCACATAACTATAGATCTCCATGATCACTTAACTATAGATCTCCATGACCACATAACTATAGATCTCCATGATCACTTAACTATAGATCTCCTTGATCACTTAACTATAGATCTCCATGATCACTTAACTATAGATCTCCATGATCACATAACTATAGATCTCCATGATCACATAACAATAGATCTTCACGACCACATCCCATTGGGTCTTCATGATCACATAACTATAGATCGTCCTGACAACATTTCATTAAACCCTCATGACCACATCCTATTAGATCTTTATGACCACATCCCGTTAGATCTTTATGACCACATCCCGTTAGATCTTTATGACCACATCCCGTTAGATCTTTATGACCACATAACCTTGGAGGTAATTTTGGACCATGGTGGAACCGCTGAATAGGAAAAGAAAGGAACCCCATTTCCTATCTCAAAGACGCTCTGTGAACAGTTGGACAAAGTATTTCATATGTTGTGGCTGAGGTTTGTTGGTTGTTTCCGGGGATCCAGAAACCTGGTTCAAAGAATACCAGGGTTCTACACTCATGAGCTTTTATTACATATATAGTAGATCAATTCAGCCATGTAGTTCTAATATCACAATGTGTGGTTATATATGGGACTGTAGCCAAACCTTCTGAATCACATCACTCTGGTGAAGACAATTTTCTAGCCCTGGTAATGGAAAAATAATTAAAGGACATGCAAGTATTTGGCCACTCTGTATGGTCTATGTCACCAGGAGCGGGGTGTTTCTGGGGGGGATCTGGCAGGGCCAGGTACCAGTAGATAGGCATCAACAAGCCACTCTGCCTTAGCCAGGGTAAATTTATACATGGCAAGCTAAGTCTTTGCCCTGGGTGAAGAAAAGGTTCGCTACGAATCTGACCAGGAGTTGTAGTCCACTACCTGGGATGTTACCTGCATGCCCTGCCCTACGTAACATACAGAGCATTGCAGGGAATGGATTATAAAATAGTCACTGTTTCCTCTTGTCATGTAGACCTGTCACCAAGTGCTATGTGGTGGTTTCTATGTGGTGGTTTTTGTAGAAACCAGAAGATCTTCACCGTTGGCCCAGGTCTACTAGGATTTGTAGAAGCAGAAGAATTGTCTGACTGGGGCTTCTTGGGCCCACAAGAGCAGATATTTCTGGTGGCCAGTCCGACCCAGAGGAGCAAAAGATGAGGGCATTTCTATGCTAAACATTTAGGCTAAGCACGAAATATGACAGCAAAAAATGCTGACAAACATTTTCATAGAATTACTCATTGCTTCTCAACACAGGTGTTCTCAGGTGAAATTGGATGGTAGAAGAGCAATAAAACAGTCAGTGTAAAGAAAAATAAACCTATAGAAATAATAAGGTACCTACTGTTCCTTTACCCATGTCCAAAATAGAGTGCCCTAGTGAATTTAACATTGTTTGTCTATAGCAATTGGAAGAAGGTTTTTCCTAATGTCATATTAGTTTAGGTTTAGGAAATATGGAGGATTTTTTTCATGATTTAAAACCCTATCTAAAAGCTGTGCTCATTTATTTCAAAGGACACGCTATAATTTTGCCCTTTATACATAGACTGAATCTAGATAAAAAATTTGCTGACTGTTTCCAATAACAACCAGCAGAATAGTGAGTGCAGCTCTGGAGTATTATAATACATGATGTAACTCTGGATCAGTATAGAATAAGTAATGTAATGTATGTACACAGTGACTCCACCAGCAGAATAGTGAGTACAGCTCTGGAGTATTATAATACATGATGTAACTCAGGATCAGTATAGAATAAGTAATGTAATGTATGTACACAGTGACTCCACCAGCAGAATAGTGAGTGCAGCTCTGGAGTATAATACAGGATGTAACTCAGGATCAGTACAGGATAAGTAATGTAATGTATGTACACAGTGACTCCACCAGCAGAATAGTGAGTACAGCTCTGGAGTATAATACAGGCTGTAGCTCAGGATCAGTACAGGATAAGTAATGTAATGTATGTACACAGTGACTCCACCAGCAGAATAGTGAGTGCAGCTCTGGAGTATAATACAGGATATAACTCAGGATCAGTACAGGATAAGTAATGTAATGTATGTACACAGTGACTCCACCAGCAGAATAGTGAGTGCAGCTCTGGAGTATAATACAGGATATAACTCAGGATCAGTACAGGATAAGTAATGTAATGTATGTACACAGTGACTCCACCAGCAGAATAGTGAGTGCAGCTCTGGAGTATAATACAGGATGTAACTCAGGATCAGTACAGGATCAGTAATGTAATGTATGTACACAGTGACTCCACCAGCAGAATAGTGAGTGCAGCTCTGGAGTATAACACAGGATGTAACTCAGGATCAGTACAGGATAAGTAATGTCATGTATCTCACTTAACCAGTAAATGTAAATGTATTCATGTACCACGGTCTCTTTTACTCTTTATTTATTTTCTCCAGCTTGTGTCTTAGTTAATCATTTTTTTAAAGCCTTGTACACAAATGCACTAAACGTCAATCATTATACATACAATACTCCACATTTTCGCAGCAGTAGACACTTTCCCGTCTGCAGATTAAAGTTCTTGAAGAAAAAAAATCCAATCTACAGCCTTTAATTTGTGTAAAAGGCTTTAGAGATTCCTTATGAAATTCATCCCGGTAATGATCATTAGACAGTGAGCGGAGGCAATTATCTAAATGTATTTTCTTTCTTCTGTACATTCAGGAATTAATTATGTAATGTATACGGAACATTCTGGCCTCCGCCGCTATCACCTGATTCATACTGGTAACTTGTCTGACCCATGGATTATCTTTAATGCAGTCGCTGTATACACATTGTATAATTAGTTCTTTAGTATTGTCTCCTTCTTGCAGCTACTTCCTAATGCATTCTGTGGTGTTACGGTCGCTCAGGTTGCCTAGCAACCACTTCACTTCCTGTCTTGGTGACCACTGTTTGAGTACATATAGCTACAGGGGGAGGACATATTTCCTGGTCAGCTGCACTGGGGCCCGGGTGGTCAATAGGGTTTTAGAATAAGTTTTCTGCTTCTCTCGTCCCCTCACCATTTCATACTCTCCATGGACTCTCATGGATTACACAAACCCAGTCAGCCAATGACTGAGCCTCTAGGATTTTGCGAGCTGCTCTGTGATTGGCTGTTGTATGATGATGCCGTATCTGTGTGTCTGAACATTCACTTATGGAGTAGCAAGAGGAAGTCTGGCAAGAAGAATAGTCTTCAGTTTAGGTAGTTAACACCTTCCCTACACTAGCCGAGGCCACCAAGGATATCATCATTAACCCGTTCACTGCCCTAGACCAACCACCAGGAATGTTATCATTAACCAGGAGTGTAGCTAGGGGGGGGGGGGCAGGCCGGGCATGTGCCCCAGGCACATCTAAGAGGGAAGGTGGGGGGCGCCAGGGCTGCACCGTCCATGACGGTAGCCTGTTGCCTCTTTGAGGGGGCAGCGGTGCCACTGAAAGCAGCCGTCGCCAGCCCCTCCTGCACTATAGGCGATGAATGGCCGGGTACGTCCCGTGCTCGGCCATTCAGCGCCTTTCACCGACTCAAGCTGCGCGTTACTTCTTAGCAACACTTACTTTGTTGAAACGCGCTGATTGACAGGGCAAGTCAATCAGCCAATCAGCGCCTTTCATAGAAAAGGCGCGATGAGGTAATCGCGCCGCTTGCACCGTATGGCGCGGGAACGGGATTGAAGGGGAGTATGTAAAGTGTTTTTTTTATCCTAATAAAAATGTGAGTGACATTATCTACAGGGGTGGGCTCAATCTACAGGAGGGGGGGCTATATTAAGGGGTGGGCTATATGTGGAGCACTATAGGGGGAGCTATATGTGAGGCACTATATACAGGGGTGGGCTATATGTGAAGCACTATTTATAGGGGGAGATATATGCAGGGCACTATCTACAGGGTTGGGCTATATTTTGGACACTATATACAGTGGTGGGCTATATGTGTGGCACGATCTACAGGGGGGCTATATGTTGGGCACTATCTACAGGGGGGCTACATGTGGGGCACTATTTTCAGAGGGGGCTTTATGTGAGGCACTATATACAGGGGTGGGCTATATCAGGAGCACTATCTACAGGGGTGGCTATATGTGGGCACTATCCACAAGGGATCTATGTAGGGCACTATCTACAGGGGGCTCTATGGAGGGCACTATCTACAGGGGGCACTGTGTGTGGGACACAGTGTATGGTGCTATTATAATTAGAGGTGCAGTGTATGGCGCTATTATATTTAGGGGCACAGTGTCTGGCACTATGAGAACTTAATCTTTGTTTATAGGTGCAGAAATGTTTGAAAAGTGAGAAGCTGAAGACATCTGAGTTTCAAACTGCAGAAATGGGCTGTGGTCGGGAGAAGTCTTTATAGAGGTCTGGACCGGATGGAGAAGAAAAGAGAAAAAAGAACAACTAGAATCTGATGTCACCTGTGAGTCACTTAATGTAAATGTTTATTCTGCCTCTAATCTGTACTGTAGTCACTGTATGATGTGCAGCGAGATAATGGGTGATATGATTTTTTTGGGTGAAACCGCATCTCTCAACATATCCTTACCATTGTTTGGGCCACGCTGGGAGCTGTATACAGTTTAGTGCAAACCAATACGGAAGGAGTTGCACTAAATTGAGCTGTATTTGTGCTGGTGTTGCATTTATGTACTAAGCTTGGTTCTGGTGCTGTATATATGTATTGAGCTTTGTTCTGGAGCTGCATATATGTACTGATCTTGGTTCTGGGGCTGTATATATGTAATGATCTTGTTCTGGTGCTTTATATATATATATATATTGAGCTTTGTTCTGGTGCTGTATATATGTAACGATCTTTGTTCTGGTGTTGTATATATGTAATGAGCTTTGTTCTGGTGCTGTATATATGTAATGAGCTTGGTTCTGGTGTTGTATATAGAACTATATTGCTTGTAAAATGTACAAATGGTTTTATGCTCGAGTTACATAAAAAAATGTGTAATAAAAAAAATGAAATCTCATTGATTGATAGAGAAAACAAATATGGCGAGGGGGAAGGAGATGCTGGGAAAGAGAAAGAGGTTGGGGGGGCAAACTGAATCTTTGCCCCGGGTGCTCGAGAACCTAGCTATGCCACTGCATTAACCCGTTCACTGCCCTAGACCACTAGGAATGTTATTATTAAAGCGACCCTCCAGTATCGGGACAACATTTTAAAAACGATAGGGTATATGGGGTAATATTAACTGGTGCCCTCCAGTTGTGCCCCTCTGACGTGGATCCACCGTCAAAATGGCTGCTTAGACTACAGGTCTGAGACACTCCTACTGTTCTCAGATGGGCCAGAACTGCTCATGTGAGAAGTTCTGTCCAATCCATGAGCAGAGGGAGTGTCTTAGACTCAGTATGAGAAGCGCTGTGGTCATTTTGAGAAACCACAGAGGGGACCATAAAACGGCGGATCCACGTCAGAGGGGGGCAATTGGAGTGCATCAGGTAATATAACTCTATATACACCATCACATTTAAAACGTTATCCTGGAGGGCATTTTAACCCTTTTACCTAGGGATGTTACTCTTGACCTCTTCACTTCCCTAACCCACTAGGGATGTCACCCTTAACCTCCTCACTTTTCTGGCCCACCAGGGATGTTACCCGTGGCTGCAGTGGAAATTCAGACTATCCAGCTGTTTTTCAGAGGGTCATTATTTATTTTAGATATTAGAAGACATACATTGCAGGACTGTTGGTGGAAGGGCCCTGTGTTTTTGTGCAGGGGCCTTCACTTGACTACATCCACCCCTGACACAGGAATGCTCCAAAACGGCAAGAAACATCCCCTTTAATGCAAGTTTACAGAACCCGCTCTTTTTGTGAATCGGTTTGCAGAAAGTCCAAGAAAAAATAAGACCTAGTTTTACATAGATAAATTATTAGCTTGAACTCTTGTAATAAGGTCCATACTGAGGTCCTCCTTATCTTCTGTAAGGCTAACATGGGACATGCACAATCGGAAACTTCATTGGAAAGATTTCTGTATTTATATCAGGAAATATGGCAATTTATTAAAGTTCTATAACAAGTGATTAGAGAAGAATCCCCCACAATGGAAAGGGCAGCTCATGAATATGTGAAGCTTTCACAGTGCAAGATCCGTATCTTAAAAAACCTCTAAGCTCACTCAGCTTTTAAGAGATTGGCCTAACGGAGATTTGACTCGTATAATTCGGCTAAGTTTTTTTGACAACCCTGTCAAAGGAGCCTTGAATATCTTTCGAGACAGATAAAGTCTACCATGGAAGTGCTTTGTAGATGCAACTAAATTTTAGGGATTAAGAAATCATTTACATGAGCAAGTTTCTTTCTCAGTTTCCTGGATCTCTGATACTTTTTGCCTGGTGGACCTATATGGTTTGTCGAATTACTTTCGAGAGAGGACAACAGCAGCAGGATTAAGAGAAACAACCATGGTTAAGGTTTTTCATTAAGTTCCATGCCTGTAGGAGACCCTACTAGAAGGGCAGTTGCCGTGATCGGACCTCCTCAAATCTTGATTCTGAAGGTCTTCTCCATTTGTCATGTTGTTGGTTGGACTACTAGGCTATCCACTTGGGTATGACTTAATGGATACACAATGCCAAGTGACTTCTGTGTCTACTTGAACCTGAGATGTAAATCCAGTAGTGTGATTGCATCATCGAGAAGCCTGAAGACCCAAAAAGAAGGTAGGAACTTCAATTGTGTGGTCATCAGGGGTCAAGTCAACTTAATAGTCAAGACAGGTGACTTCTTCAAGGTTATGGCACCAAGTACCGTCCTCCTTAAAGAGGTCTTCTTCTTGGGTTATGAAAGGAATAGGCTTTGCACTGTGTAAAGGATATATTTTGCTCCACATTTAGAGAAGGCGGGGCTAGCGCGCTGAACAAGATGGACGTGTGAAAGGAGAGCTTTCCCGGAGATTACACATATCTGTCATCATCCGCCGACCTAGAAGTCGGAAACTCACCCAGATCCTGCTGTATACCATAGCAGAGACACCAGGAGCTATCAGAGGTGGAATTTCTTTAATCGGTGGTGACGGTTATGTAACGCGGGTTAGGCCCAAACCTCGCGACCGGAAGACGCTGACACGAGGAGATCTCTCCTGCTAGCTTCCCTCTCCTCCAACTCTCTCCCCCTCCTGTAACTTCACCAGCGGGTAGTAACGGAGCATACCGGAACCTCGAAACGGCACTAAACAGTCACGACCCTGCTGCGGCGGCCCGCAAGAGAAGTCAGCCTGCGGCCTCGATTTCCCTCCTGGGCGACAAGGAAGTGCAGACGGTTGCACTCACTATAACCGCACCCCTTGCTGCTCTAACAGACGATAGGAGACGGAATATAAGGACTTTCTGCTGAGCCGTGAGTACACAAATTTTGTGGGTGCTTGATACAATACACGGCTGCGATCCTGCAACTGGGGCCTGTTAGAGACCAGGCCTTCAATTTCGTTTCCCTGGCACAGACAGGGCAAGGTGGACACGAGGAAGCAGCACTGGTTCCATAGAAGCAGCGATTAATACTACAGTGACTGTGTGCATATGTGTCTTACTGGGCTTAGCTCAAATTTTTCTTGAGGTCTCACCAGGCCTCTAATACGTTCACCTTCATATTGTACCTATTGGGGTCTTTGGCCCAATTTTTTGCCGGCTTGGAACTGTTTGCAAAATGGTACCAATTTAAACAGATGAACTAGGAGGGGAGAGATTTATTGAAGAACACAGGACGTTTGCCTCTAGATAGTTTTTTACCAAGAACAGTGCTCAGACATGGTCAGAGGTCATAAAACTGAGAGCTGGGACACCCCCAAACAGAAGAAAAAAGATGGTCATAAAAATTGGCAGGCTCCTCCCCAACAAACGGACCAGATGGACTCATGAGGATGAGGCCCCCAGCGGTGCTGGCTCTATAAATATATCAAAGGCGGCTATGCAAAAAATAATTGAAAACGCTTTGAAACCGGTTTTAAAGGAGCTTGTAGATTTCAAGCAAGAAGTGCGACATATGCATAAAAGAGTCGAAGCACTAGAAGAAACTCAGGCCAAATTGCTGACTCACAGCGCAGCACATTTAGCAAAGAATTTTTGTAGCATTGACATGGGACCTTCTTGCGTATGACGGACAGGTTGTCGCCAACAGCAACAGTAAAGGGTTTTTTCCCATGAATAATCTGAATTGTATATCAATTATGTGTCCCATAAAAGTGGAGGTAGGACCACTTGACCCTGAGAATGAGGCGAGTGAGCGTTCACTCCAGCTTATTAACACATGAACATCCAAATAGTCTGATAAACCCCTTCAGGACTGAGACATTTTTAGACTTTAGAACCGCAAAAAATATTTCAATTTCTCATCTTGCCATTCCGGAATAAATAACTTTAACTTTTTGCATCGCAGCAGCAATATGTGCACATACTTATATATGCCATCGATCGGTGTATACCACGAGTTTGCCCTAACAGACCCTTTACCAGAGACAACCGCAGGGATCTTTGTCTGGTCCCAGCCAGTCTTCATAGTGATGCCAGATCATGTCACCAGGGCTGGCCTTTAGAAGGACATGGGTCATGCCCACTTGTAGAGTGCCACCATCGGGTTTAATGGTGACACTGAACAGGTAAACTGCAAGGATCAGAGTTTTTACCCAATCACGGCCATTGTGGTGGGATTTCGGCTGTTTATTACAGCCACCCCCTCCCCCCCAGTGATCACGCAGTCACAGTAGTAATGTCCACGCGATCACAATAGTACGTCAAAGGGTCTTACCTACCTAAGGTCCTTGATGTGCTATTACACCAAGAAAAGGGTAGCATATAAATACCTAATACCTGCACAGCTCATTTAACGCAGGACCTAATTATAGTGTCAAGTTTTCCATAGGGACGCAAACAACACATAAGATCCATCAACAGCAGACTGTCTACTGTTAGAAGAAAAAACACAAACCTGCATTCTGGAGATAGGAGCGAGTACCAGACTCTGGGACCATCATCTATAAAACATTTATGTTATATCCTGTGGATATGCCACACGTCTGAGTTGGTAGCCTTTAGAGCATGCTGCAAGATGTTGCATTTGTTGACTAGGAGCCAAAGTCTATTAAAGTTTTCTATGAAGGTGTTGAAGACACCAAGACCCTAGGAATAGAAAAAATACCCATGTGCTTATGAGAATTTTTACAGTTTTTGGTCCCTGCAGCAGTTGTATGAACAGCTCTGTGTCCAGACTGCGGATGAAGAAGCTCTCTCTCTCCCTCTTTCCTAGCAGGAAGTCCCAGCATTATCTAACATATCAGTCAGCAGCTCAGGATTACAATTAGCTCCATGTAACCAATCCACTGTCTCGTCAGGAGACACAAAAAGACCATTAACTTTTTTAATATTCATACTGTACGTCACGATCAGCTCGCTTTGTAGTTGGATTTTATTTCTTCTCTATATTGCTATATTGTTTTTAACTGTGTGCACTAATCCCTCCTTCAGTTTATGCAGATTTTTTTTTCATATATGGTAAAACATCGAAGCAGGGGCGGATCAAGGGGAGGGGGGATTGATGGGGGTGTTCACGCCCGCTAAACCACAGCACCGTTTCTTTACTTTGTAATATCGGCAGTCAACTATGGGATTAATCCAAATCATAACGGCCGGTAATGCTCCCCTCTTCTCCCCCGACTCCTCTTTAGCTCTGGGCACTGCCGCACTGGGTCCTGAAGCTGCCAGTGTCAGGACACTGTGTGCGGTGGCAGCCAGAGCTGAAGAGGAGCGAGGAGACGTCACTATATACATCAATAGTCTGTCTGATTTTTTATTAAGGTGTCTGGTCTGGGGTCTAAATAAGTTTAGGGGTCAGGAGTCAAAAAATAATTTAGGGGGTTGATGTCTTAGTTTATTCAGGGGTCTGGTCTGAGGTCTAAATTTGTGTTGCTACAGAGGGTGGGGATGGGAAGAAGACCACCTGTGTAGACCTGGTATCTGACCACTAATTGGTCACTGTATGACGGTATTAGTTATATTGGTCTACATTTAAATCATGGGTCCGCCCCGGCATCCAAGTACAAGTATTTTTTACGGAAGCTTTCTACGGCCGGAACACCTTCTCATAAATATACAGGAAAGTGTCTGTGGCCATGAATGAATGGGTCCGTAATTGCGGCTCAAAAATACGGTCGTGTGCACGGGGCCTTAGACCGTAGAGTCAAGCTGTCAGATATTTCTTCCCTTCCTGCTGTCAGAGATGTGAATTCTTCTCAAGTCTTTCTGAACAGACTCTTATCTCTGTAGATTTGCTTTGCAGGTATAAAGCTCTCATAAATCCCCCCGCTAGTTTATTGGTGCACCTCAGCCACTAGGGGACAGTATTTCAGAATACAACCTCATAGACCCCCTGTAATGTCGGGGTAGGGAGACAGACAAGTGAGCCCTAATCTACCCGCCACTCAGTCCCTGCCTACTTGCAACGACCCGCCCTAGACGACGGGGTACAACTGGGCGACGGTCCCTACACTCAATAGGTGCACGACAGACAAACAGACAAGGGTACAAAGAAGTCAGGGAAATGGGGAAGTTGCCCACGGGGACACCGTGAGCAACAAGCAAAGTGAACGAGCCGAGTCAAACCAGGAGATGAGCGAGGTACAAAAATGCAGAGCAGGAGAGTGGTCAGAAAAGCCAAGGTCAATCACAAGCAGAGGATCAGTAGTTCAAGAAGCTGCAGCAGGGCCAGGAAACCAGCAGAGAAGAATCACAAGCAAAGGAGGAACAGGAAAGGCAGCTATAAATAGACAGAGGGCGGGAGCTAGCTCCGTCTGGCCAGGCTGTGATAGGCTCTCCCACTCCTAAGCCTGCCATCCTGGGTGGTGGAAGATGGAGTCAGTCTCACAGACATAGAAGCAGGTGCAGACTGATTACCTATGGGCGTCGACACAGAAGTTGTGTCTGGCAGATCCTTTACACCCCCGCAGCTGGTTTCATATGTATGTAGTGTTACGTATATGACACCAGATCCCGAATGATTGCACTTTCAGGAATAGATCATAATCCTCTCCGGGAGACTTGGATACAAGGAGCACATATTGAAGTGCTTCCTATTTCTATGTTCTGTACGGGTTAAATTTATACATAATGTTCAGTAAATTTACAAATACTTTGTATTATTTATCTTGTACTGGTCTTGAGTGACATTGTGTTTTATGCTCCAATCACATCCAGAGCTGAATTCTGCTGGTTTGTTTTTGGCATTGAGGCTACAGCACATCACATGTCAGTCCCCTAGGGCATCTTTTAGTTGCAATGTGAAAGAGATAGTGTTTACATATGGCATGCCCCTTCTACTTTTCATACTGGCATCTCCATACTACCCACCGATTCTTTCAGTGCTTCTCTGCTGTTTGGCATTATGAAAGATGTAGTATTTAAATTAGGTATATATCTGTTGCTCATGCTACTTTCAGTGCTAATCTGCTGTATAACGCTGTGAAAGATGTAGTGTTTGCATGAGGCATCTCCCTGCTTCCAACTTCTGCTTTCCATGTCGCTCTGCTGTATTGCATTGTGAGAGAAGTAGTGCCACTTCTCTCAAGAAGTCGATATTTAAAAACCTTCCACTACACAAAGTAATGCATCAGAGTGTATTGCATTATGGTATCTCAGGTTGCGTCTGCCAGCACAATGCTGATGAATGCCGATGGCAGCCGTCAAAACTTTTAATGCAGCTCTGGATGTGACAAGAGAAGACATTTGTAACAGTAAAATACACTAAAGTGGATCTCCGCTAAGCATTAGAAGATTCGACGCTGCTGACGGATTGCATGTTGAACGGAACAGAATCTGAGTGCAGCTTTGAATGTGATTGGAGGCATAACTTAATCCAAAAGCTTCCAAGCCCCAATGCAAAACCTGCAACAGGGACCCCCAACCTACCATGTGCCATTTCCAATACTGGCCTTTGGGCTCCAGGACCCAGATGAAACTGCTACCTCTGCCCCCCCTATAGCTGCACCCCAGTTTTTAGCGATAGCCTAGTCCAGGCACTTTCGTTGCTTTGGTGCCCTCGTTATGCCAACCCTCTTCATTATGTAGAGCTGGGCACAGGGTGACAGTTCTGGGCAGTTTCAATGATTCTGAAATGGACCTCGACCATGAAATGCATTAGGCTTGGACGCTGATACATTTATCTACTTAGTCAACGAATGTTTTCTTGGTAAATGACCCTTCTTCACGTTCCTACGAGACCTAAATTGGGCTATAAATCTCGATGGTCGTTCCCGCTTGGCTCCCAATGGCTTTATTGTAAGTGGTTGTTTTTATAGATTTTCGCACTTTACTTGGGTAAATTTGGTTTTCATTAAAATCTCCAATTATTTTGAGTGTCACTTGACGGCTGGAAAAATTGAAATTCTTCAAATTGCCATATTGTTCCATTTTACCTTCATAGTCCGGAACATTGTCCCATTGTGTCGGACAATCCCGTCTCCGGTGATGGGTACATCCTAAACCAGCAGATCTTAGGATCCGATGATCACATCCAGTTATTATCACATGGGGAGATTCCCTACTGGACCTAATGGATCCTATTGCAGCAGGGATCTGTTCTTGTTTGCTAACCTACAGTAACTCTAAGGCCGGGTTCCCTCGGGACGGTAAAAATCACGCAGCGTGTCCGACCTGGAACTCGCAGGACATTCCGTCTGAAAAATCGCACCACATTTTGATGCGATTATTCGGACGGAAATTCCGCTGCGGCAGAAAGCCGTTCATACTTACCCCCACCCTACTCTGACGTCCGGTCCGACCTCCCTGGATGACGTTTCAGGCCATGTGACGCTTCAGCCTGTGATTGGCTGCAGCGGTCACATGGTCTGTCCGCAGCAGAATTCTACAGCAAATCCACCACGTCTGAACGCGCCCTTACTCTAGTAACCCTAACCCACTAACCCTAATCATTAACCCTGACTACGCTACACTCGTTGGGCAGGTATTGGATGATGTCACTATTCCCGTAGCATTTCACAGTGCCCATGCAAAAGTAATGCATTCAATTGCACGTTCCTTAAAATTTCGCCACATCTGAACATGGCATTATAGGTTGAGTTTCATGCTGTTGAAATGCATATTGCAACAAGCCATAAAGCAATGTGCCGTCATGTCTCATGCAAGTCTCTGTTTTGCTCCAACACTTGCAGCGGGGGAATAAGGGGCTTGCAGAAGATGGGTCATCATGGAGTACTGGCACAGACCAGGCATTCTGCAGTATAATTGAGTATTAAAAGTCAAGTCACTGCATGAAAGGTGCATTTTAATAGCTTAAAAAATCAGATAATGCAGGAGATACAATGCCGACTCCTGTGCTCTGTACTCCAGATTTTCTGTAGTAACTTTGTATCGATTTGTTCTTGTAGATTAGGGTCAGAGCACTGTCTGAATACAGTCCTGTGCTGAAATCAATGGGCAGGATAATCTTCTTATAGAGTCAATTCACTGTTCAGATCCTTGTGTATACAGTATAAAGGTATCGGTTGACATACAGTATACAGGGAGAATCCAGCGCCTCGTCACGTCTGCGCATACAGCTAATAAATGACTGTAGTAAAGGAAATTCAAGTGACTGTCATAATTGATCACCCTTTCTACATCAGTCGGGCATTGTGCACTCTATTGAAGATGGAGAGCCGTGCAATTATACTGAACCACCAGAGAGGGCGCCACAACGCTCTACTTCCACAATAAAGAAACTTTCCTTCTCTTGTCATCACAACTTTCCTCCCAATGTTCCTCTCCATGGATATGAGTGGTAATATATATATATTAATGGGATGGGAATTATAGAGTTAACACTTTGTTTCCCTGCAGTCTCCATACATGGGATCCATAGCAAGGCACTCATTGAAATCAATAGGTGTTCATTGGCTTCTCTGGACATCATTGGTTTTCTAGAGGGCAGATGGCCGGGTCGTGGCCTCTGGGTAATAACATGTAGGGGCTAGTAAGGTCCTCCTTCTCTCAACTCACCATGTCGTAACCCTTTCCCTCCGCAAACAATTTTTGGTTTTTTCATAGTTTTTTCCACCCCGCCCTCCAAAAGCCATAACTATCATGGTTGTGTTTTTTCAGCCTGATAAAGAGACCAGTCCGGTCTCGAAACGCGTAGCTTTCATATTTTATTCTTTTAAAAACACAACAATAAACAGACAATAAATACACTTTGTGGTTGTCCTGAGTTTATACGGATCAGCGCCAGTGATCACTCACCGGCGTAACTTGCCAAGTACTCATCACTGGGGAAGAACAGCGCCGATAAGTGGGATTTCCTTTTTCTTCAACTTTTAATAATGTCTTGAGCATGTCTTGGGTATTAGGTATTTAGAGACTCTGGACAGAACTGTTTCGGTCTCTTAGTCCTCATCAGCAGAAGTAAGACTTTCACTGACAACATAGCTACCTCTAGGTGGCGCTAGAGAGCAGGCTCTTTTCTTGTTGAGCATGTCGATTTCCATACATTCATCAGAAAAGGATTAGTAATCCAGGGTATAAGACCCTCAATAAGCGTGGAGCATTTTTGGAGGCTCCTGTCGTCCTGGACTCCTTCGGCTTAGTTGGAATCTGCTCCGGTTTGCATGAAATGTCTTAGGACGTCCTATTTACACTCCGTACGTACTTCCATCCCATTTGCCTAATGTTTGGACTAGATTAAGTGAACCATTCATCCCCTATTGACAAGTCTCTATGAACGGCATCACTTCAGTAACAGAATACATTATATCAAATTGAAATGTAAATGACGGCATATTGCGGGGAAGCTTTCAACTACACTACATAAAATGCTGCAAACACATCGCTTAAATTATACTTCACAGAATCTAATGTTGGTAAATGGGAATATTATCAAATTTGCATTGATGGGGTTTTTTATTTATGGGTTGTGTTTGGGTGAAGCGCAGCTGCCGGAGAAGGACATTTACATCGACTTTGTAACTTTCGTAATGAGAAACTCCGGGGCAAGGCTTATAAATTCATTTCTTATCTGTTCTCTCCACTGTAACGCCAAACAATGGTGATATAAGTGATGCGGTTATAATGGGAACGATGAGGGAGCTGCCGCCTGCTTGATTTATAGCTGGACTCGGAATGAATCGGCGGCACGCGGGAAGAGTATACGGAAGTACGGAAAATTCTAAATATTCGCTACTTTCCATTTGGTGGTTTTCTGCATTGCTCTTGGACTAGGGTCGTGGTTTAATATTGGTAAACCCATTGACAATCTAGTGTCATAGCCCCAGCTACCTATACCGCCATTCTGCAGGGGTGGAAATACCATATGTGCTGCTACAGGGGGTGCCAGTAGAGGGTCCACTGTCACCTTAAAAGCAAAATAGTGTCCTATCTACTCATCAACCTCTTGTAGGTAGTTAAAGTCTGGCAAAAATATTTGACAGGCCAATCTATGAATGGGCCTGAAAAGTGACAACCACTTTAGTAAGCCAGAAATGCGCTCATAACAGTTGTCACTTCCCATCCCCCGCACATACAAATTACTCAGCAAAGGGGCAAAAGTGAGCAAGGCAGAAAACTCCACCCGGAGAAAAGAGAATAAGAAACTTGTGTTCCACTCGGATGCACATTTACAATACAATAAAAAGTTTTTAGCAAAATCTAATTTTTGAAAAGTTTTTGAAAAGTCTCAACTTTTAGAAATGTTTTTTGCCTGACTGATCTTATTTGCCATTGTGACAGGGGTCAACCTATAAAGGGTAGGCCATTTTGGATATGTCTTTATCACATAACGGGTGACATGATGAGTAGATAACACGGGGTCCTTCTGTCAGGATTCCCATGATCAGCTGTTATCGCTGGGGGAATCGGTTGACAAGTCCGACATGAAATCAAAGAGCCATCTTAGTACCGCACGGACAAGCCGAGTCGTTCTGAGGAAGAGGCGCTCTTTGCAGTAGCTCTATCCTCCGGAAAATAGAGGGGGATCCCTAGAAGGGGACACCCCAATATTACTTTCCATAGGTCCAAATAGGATATATATGGTGGGGGTTGTCTAAAGCATAGAGTATCTGCCATCCATCTAAATTAAGCTGACCTATAGGATTGTAGAGTTGTGGAAGAAGTTTACAAATAAAATGGTGAGCATTGAAGTAAAAAAGAGAAGAACATAGGACCCTCCATGTAAGAGTCTTCAATATGAAGGAGATGAGAGGGGTGAGCACAATTGGTTCAAAGTGTGAACTATGTCCAGTAAACCTGCTGCTATACAATGGGAACACATAAATAATAGCAAAGAAAAGTCGAATTCAGCTCACCATGTAACCTTTGAAGTCATCAGTAGAGTTGTTATCCTCCCTGAGTGCTTTACAAAGCTGGCTCATAAATGTAATGTCCACGAACACTGGCACTTCATAAGCTAACAATCCATATATTTATTTGAGTATTACTCAAGTGTCACAGTTCAGCAAACTTGACCTAAAATAAGTCATTCGGTTAGTGGTTGATAGCTGCCGTACAATCATATGACATAAGAAGCAACAAAGAAGCAAGACATCCTAGAGAGCAGGTGCAGCACGGGAGAAGTCTTTGTAACTGTCACCATCCTGGGGTATGTGGACCCACTAGGCCGCTCCGTCAGAGAGGAGTGTCAGCTGGCCAAACAATCTATATAAAGTCGATGCAAAGTCTTTAGCACAAGAGTACCTGTAAGAGTCCAGATAGACACGAGGTGTAGCAGAGCCTTTGGCATGGATGGAGCTTGACGTGTCAGAGGACACCAGATATGGCAGATGACACCAGACATGGCAGATGACACCAGACGTGGCAGATGACACCAGACTTGGCAGATGACACCAGACGTGGCAGATGACACCAGGACTCAAACACTAGAGGCAGCTCAGGAACAAGCACAGTTACAGGATACACGCAGTAGGATACGGGAACACTGGGAGCAGGATACAACTAAGGGACCATTTGCAAGACTAACATGGGTAGACAACAACAATGCTCAGGAAAGGAGTGGAAGGGGCGGAGCCATTTTTATAGTCCAGGATTGGTTAGGGAACTTTTAGAAAGCAGGCGCGCTGGCCTTTTAAGGTCGGGGACAAGTGCGCGCGCACACCTTAGGAAACGGTCCAGAGGAGGACGGCCGCGCAAGCTGGCGTCCTTGAGGAGGGTGACATCGGCAAAAAGTCAGGGGTTTACTGCCGTCTGAAGGTGAGGAACGGTGGCGATTCGCGACCGCAGTCGTTACAGTAATGAAACTCACATTTTGTAATGTGGGAATGTTGGTAGACAGAGATGAGGATCTAAGAAGGTGCATGATGGAGAGCTCAGTAGATTAATACAAGAGTTGCATTCATTCTAGAAGGAATAACAATAAGCAGAGGAATTAATATCAGCATTGGTCCGAGAGATCAACTTGGCTGCTGTATTCAGGGTGAACTGAAGTGAAGCAAATTTGGATAAGATTATACCGTGTAGGAATTAGTTATAGTAGTAAAGGTGGGAACTGATTAGGGCCTGGAGGGCATTTATATGGTGAAAGGACTGAATATAAGGAATAAAGAGCGTATCTGAGTCAAACATAAATTCCATGGTGGTCCTGGGTTCTTCAAAAACTAATATTGTACAAAGGAATAGAGCGATCGGGCTTAGACACATTAGAAGATGGAAGAAACAGATGGAGCTTGATTTTGGATTAGTTTAGTGGGAGGTATTGAGAGAACCTGACAGCAGAAACAGATAGAGCTTCCCGGAAAAGGAGGAGAAATTTCAGAAGATGTGTATGGTTGGGTTTGTCTATATAAAGATGGTGCTAAAAACCAAACTTCTTGATAAAGTTCCCAAATGTGATTATGTCGAGAGAGAACACAAGGTGGCCCAACACTGAACCCTGAGGAGCATCAACAGAGAAGGGAAATGGAGATGAAGTTGGACCAAAAACACTAAATGAGACTCAAAGAGTTGTATGGAAACCAGGGTAATAGAGTGGTCTTCAGGCAGAAGGCTTGGACAATGTTTAGATGTAGAGGACACCAAATGTTACAGCGAAGATGTGAATGTTTGGGTTTGTCATTATAAAGTTGGTGCTGAAAACCAAACTTCTTGATAGAGTTCCCAAATGTGATTGTGTAGAGATAAAACAGAAGGTGGCCCATCACTGAACCCTGAGGAACCTCAACAGAGAAAGGTAGTGGAGCTCAAGTTGGACCAGAAACCCCAAAGACGAGGTCAAAAAGTTGAGTAGAAACCAGGGGAGGAGAATGATCTTCAAGCAGAAGGAATGGACAGTGTTTAGATGTAGCGGGCATGTACTGCACCAAAAGCTACAGATACAGTAGGTCTAGTGGGACTGAGGATGTTGTCCGTTAGACACGACTGTCGAGAAACTGTTAGAAATGTTATTAGGCTTTGTTTATATCTGTGTCTGAGCCTCTGTTCCCGATTCAATCAGTTTGGACAGGAAAGAATAGCGATTTTCTCCCCATCAAATCAACGGACACCATGTTGGAACCCAATGGACCACTTTGCTACTCAACGGGGTGCACCGGGTTCCAGTGGTATCTCTAATATGACAGATCTGCCACTGCATCGTGTTTTCATTGTAATGGAGACCATGGCCCAGATGTGAACAGAGCCTCAGTGACCATAATGGTCCTTATATTTTCCTCCCGGATCTCTCCTCCGGATGGTTCCTGCCTTTAGTGTTATTATGGCCAATATACAGTCCTACTCAAGACGAGTTCTATTCCACTTTCAGCTCCCCGGTGCTGCGATCTGTCCCCGGCAGCGACAGACTCTGACATCTGGAAGCCGCTCTACATTTCCAGACAACAGTCAGTGATGTGTGTTGGCCAATTTTTGTCCCTAAACTGAATCAGGAAAAATAAGAAAGTGGCAGGTGACAGGGAAATAAATAATGTATCCCGTCATTCACAGAAACGTTACAAGAAAAGACAAAATCTCTTTTTTCTCCTTTCGGAAAACTCATGAATTTTTATTAAAATTATTGCGTTCGTTTTTGTATCTGAAAATAGCAAAGTTATCAGAAGACTAAAGACCAACATAAAGGGAATATGTCACAATGCGAAATGTTTATTTGACCCTTTGACGAATGAACACTTTATACGGATGTAGCAGAGCTGAATTTGTCTTTTCATTGCTTATTTCTCGCTCCATGAAAGATCACCGAGTTAGGAAAGGTTTACATGCAGTCCTATGGAAAATAGTAGAAGTGGCAGCCTTTGCTGTGAGGCTTTTTGGGGCATGGTCCTTATTGAACTGCTGGGGGGTACAGCAAGGGACATGTACTGCTATTGTTTTTACATCATGTCTTATCGTGGATGCAAGACTTTATCGGTTCTGTGAGGGTCCTGTATAGGTACTGTGCTGTATATGTGTTGTGTACTGTATGGTTGCTATATGTGAGTCATGTGCTCTCTTAGTACAGTGTTGACGCTGAACGTGTGCTGTGAGGGTCCTGTATGTGTATTATGTATGTGTTGTATACAGAATGGATAATATATGTTTGGTGTGAACTGTATGGGTCCTATATGTATCATTTGTGTTCTCTACTGGTACTGGTGTGTAGTGCTGTGATGTTCCAGTATGGGTATTATGTTGATTCTATATGTGTGTTGTGTACAGTATGGATAATATGTTTGCTGTGTACTGCATGGGTGCTTTGTGTGATTTGTGTTCTCTACTGGTACTGGTTTGTAGTAGTGTTATATCTGTGATGTGAGGGTCCTGTATAGGTCCACTATGTTGGTGCTGTGTTGTTGTTGTATGTGTGCTGTGTGGGTCCTGTATAGATCCACTATGTTGGTGCTGTGTTGTATGTGTGTAGTGAGTGTCCTGTATAGATCCACTATGTTGGTGCTGTGTTGTATGTGTGTAGTGAGGGTCCTGTATAGGTCCACTATGTTGGTGCTGTGTTGTATGTGTGTAGTGAGTGTCCTGTATAGGTCCACTATGTTGGTGCTGTGTTGTATGTGTGTAGTGAGTGTCCTGTATAGGTCCACTATGTTGGTGCTGTGTTGTATATGTGCTCTAAGGGTCCTGTATAGATCCACTATGTTGGTGCTGTGTTGTATGTGTGTAGTGAGGGTCCTGTATAGGTCCACTATGTTGGTGCTATGTTGTTGTATGTGTGTTGTGTGGGTCCTGTATAGGTCCACTATGTTGGTGCTGTGTTGTATGTGTGCTGTGAGGGTCCTGTATAGGTCCACTATGTTGGTGCTGTGTTGTATGTGTGTAGTGAGGGTCCTGTATAGGTCCACTATGTTGGTGCTATGTTGTTGTATGTGTGTTGTGTGGGTCCTGTATAGGTCCACTATGTTGGTGCTGTGTTGTATGTGTGCTGTGAGGGTCCTGTATAGGTCCACTATGTTGGTGCTGTGTTGTATGTGTGTAGTGAGGGTCCTGTATAGGTCCACTATGTTGGTGCTATGTTGTTGTATGTGTGTAGTGAGGGTCCGGTATAGGTCCACTATGTTGGTGCTGTGTTGTATATGTCCTGTGAGGGTGCTGTATAGATCCACTATGTTGGTGCTGTGTGGGTGTTGTGTACTGTATAGTTACCATATGTGTGGTATATAAGTGTTGTATTGTTACTGTGTTGGTGCTTTATTGGTGATGTTTTTGGACCGTGTACAGATTTGTGTTGCGTGGCTCATTTACAGAGGCTTGGACTGCTGATAAAGTAGATTTCTTATAGCTTGTATTGCCGGCTAAGCTCAGCCATAACTCGCATGAACAACCCCAGCTCTGCTGCATCTGTCACATCTTTATGTGTTTGTTCAACATCTCATTCTAAAACCATTGATACGGTTTTCCTCCTCTACTTTTGCTGTAATGAGTGTCTCTAGAAAATTCTTCCACTAAATTTTAGAACATGGCTTCAGGCACTCACGGTGAATACGGAAGAATAAATTCAGTAGGTTCATAATGAATCCCATTGCCGGAGAATTCATGGAGAAGATCAGTCACTCATCTCTAATTCACATCCATTGCGGAGAGGTCGGACAATAATGTTGGGGGTTAAGGTCTGTCTCAGTCAACTTTTCAATTCAGATACTGGATGACGTTGAGGTCACACATCAAACTGCTATTTCTCCGATTGCCATGCAGGAACATTGTAGCGTGTAACCCAAACTATATCCTCGAATTTAGAAACTCAAAATTCACTAAAACATCCATTATATCCTGTGGCTATCAGAGATTACAAGGAAGAGCCTTCCTTCTTTTTTTTTTTTTAGAAACAGCGCTACTCTTGATGACAGGCTGTGTCTGGTATTGCAGTTTAGCATTATCCACTTGAATACTAGACACATTTCATAGACAATTTTCGTTATGTTTTTGTATCATAAAACCCCTGCTAGATAAAACCTTCGACTTGTAATATTAGGACATTTTGGAGCATTGGGTTCGGGGAGGTGTTTCAAATCGGGGCTCCCTGTAATAACCATTACAAAGATCCACAGTGAGCTCGAAGTTCCTTGACGTCCAATTAAATCTATGGATGCTATTGAATTGAATGGACACAATGTAATGCTTCAATTAATGTATCGGCTCCCCCACAAATGATGGGTTGATCTCAGGGGTCCCAATAAAAAGGGTTTCTTCAGTCCGAACAGCCCCTTTAAGAGATGGAAACTATAAATATACTAGTAATGCTCTTCACTGATCTTTAATTCTATGGAATAATCACAGAGGACCTTTCCTCCGCTCTCCGTCTGTATACATCACTGAACTTGTCCTCTTATCCATTCCGTATATTAGTGGCTTGAGATGCAGTGAGATCTATCTATGATCTCTATGTTCTTGGTTCATTCATTCCCCGGTGTATTTTATCTGCCATTTACCGGGTGGAATAATTGTGTTGTCTTTGTAGCTCCTTCCGATTTTGTCAATTTTCCAATTCTGCAGGAAATTCCCTTAAGGAACCTTCTGAAACATTAAATGTATAAAAATAAATGACGTCTCCATAAAGAATTGAGAAAATATAAGATTCCTTACAGAGCAAAGTAACAGGAAACAAGGTTAAATAGATATTTCTACTTACTGCTGATCATACAAAATCCCAGGAGATGACGGACTGCTCTGGCCCCCCAAGATACGCTCTATAGCTGACGTTTTCTTGCTGTATAGGTAGGTCTCATTAAATGTATTCAGCCAATCCAGTATCTTTATAATGTAAATTCCCTACTATTCGCTTTGTTTATTCATGTAGCAATTTTTTTTACTCTGTGCAGTCTAGAAAATTGAGTTTCTAAATGGAAACCATCAACAAGCCACTTAACTGCTGATGACTCATCTTATAATAGTGTTTTTATACTAATGATGGTTTATGTGAATATCCAGGACAGCTCTGCTCATAAACATCATACCTTATATCTACATTTAGGGGTAAATCAGCTGGGCTGCAGGGGTATTAATTAATCGGACCCATAGATTCACAACAGGATATCATCACAGTGGCGTCTGGGTCAGGTTTGGGGTCTGAATTAATTTTGGGGTCTGATCAAGGGTTAGAATTGATTTGGGGTCTGATTTAGATCTGTATTAATTTAGGACTCTAGTCTAGGGTCTGTTTAATGTAGGGTTTTTGCATCAGAATTAATTTTGGGGTCTGATCTTGGGTCTGTTTAATGCAGGGGAGTGGCATTTGAATTAATTTTGGGGTCTGGTTTAGAGTCTGAGTTTATTGAGGTCTGGTCTGGGTTCTGATTAATGTAGGGCTCTGGCATCTGAATTAACCTAAGGGTCTGGGGTCTTATTTAGGTTTGGGGTCTGATCTAGACTCTGAATTAATTTAGGGGTCATTTGAAGACAAGAGAAAATTGTGAGCACAAAAATGAGAATTGGAAAAAATTTATATTTTTGCCTTTTTTTTGTCCTTAAAGGGTAACTAAATGTTCAACAAACTTCTAACATGTCATAGTGACATGTCAGAAGTTTTTATTGGTGGGGGTCCGAGCACTGAGACCCCCACCGATCGCTAAAATGAAGAGGCAGAAGCGCTCAGCCGCTTAGTTTCTGTTCGGCTTTTTCTGGAAAGCCGATGTTGCGGAGTACGGGCTCATAGACTCCGTACTCCGAATCAGTGATTTCCGGAAAAAGCCGAACAGAAATGAAGCGGTTGAGTCCTCACACGAGCAATTCTGCCGCTTCGTTTTAGGGATTGGTGGGGGTCTCAGTGCTCGGACCCCCACCAATCAAAACTTATGACATGTCAGAAGTTTGTCAAACGTTTAGTTATTCTTTAAATACAAACGCAGTAAGAAAGGCATAAAGACTTCCGGTTCCGGCGCTGGCGATGCAGTAACCGTAGGACTGAGCTCCCGCTCCCGAGCTGGCTAAACGCCTGCTATAGCCGCTCAGACGGCGCACATCGTGTCAACGACACCGGCTCCGCTGACAGTGCAGACTCCAGCACTACTTACATGGAGAGATACCTCCTCTGGAGCTCCCAGATGCCACATCCGTCTCCTGAGGACTCCGAGCAAGCAGCTGAGAAGGGAGGTAAAATGGCGGTGATTCCCGCCACTTCTCTCCCGCTATATTCACAGGAGGATGATTTGCCACAAATAGCCTCGCCACACACAGTCTCTGCAGACATTGTGCCAACTAATACAAGTATCGATTATGTGTCTTCGGCACGCACAGGAGGTGGCTAGACGGATAGCCCCAGACCTTCAAAAAGTGTTGGAAGTTATGGTTCAAGCTTCCCTAAATTGCATGCATTCAGATTTAACACAGATAAACACCAGAACGGGTGAACTTGAACAGCGTATAATCTCGACTTAAAACCGTTCTAACTACCACGACTAATTTGGGAGATAAGGTGGAAGACCTGAAAAATCGTGGGTCTGAGGGAATCAATCGCCCCCTCTGACTTGCATCGCTTATGTGAGAGACACTTGCCAGAAGCCCTTGGTCTACACCACCCATGCAGAGTAGAAAGGGCACACAGAGTGGGCCCAGATCCGAGACCGCCTGCCTTCTGATGCCGGTCAACCACCACGTTCTAGACAAGTCATAATGAAGTTACTCGACTATAATGACAAGGTGGCCCTCATGAAAGCATACCGCCGTAGATCCCGACCCTTGGAGATTAGGGACATGAAAGTTCTACTTTTTGAGGATTATTCGATAGATGTCGCTAAACGTCGCCGATCCTTTAGCAAGATATGTACCGCGCTATTCCAAGCAAAGAAATGATGTATCTTACAATGCCCAGCTACCTTACGGCTGTTCCAAGCAGATGGGCAAGATAAGGTTTACACTTCGGCGAACGAAGCTGAAGAAGCGCTCCTGGACACGTGTATGGGACTTCATCAACAAAGCCCACGACAAAGTCCGAGACAAAGTCCACGACGCAGTCCAAACATCTCAAGACGTGGCCGTTCAGCGGTCGGCCAGACTTGGTCGGAGGCGCTATTTCCTTCATCTGAGCACGCTTGCAGCGAAAGATCTCTGCGGAAAACGGGGGCATTTGTTTAAATGTCTGTTGATTTCGACTGTATTTTCATTTTCTATGCCTTGTTCACACTTTGTTTTCAATGTTCACACATGGCTTTTCTGTAAGAGTGAATCCAACTTCCTTACCCGGTCACGGCTTTATTTTAATTTAAGCCACCATATGCATTGTCCAATTCTATGAAGATAATCATATGGAACCTTAAAGTTCTTAGATCTCCACGTAAACCAACCAAACTATTGAGACACTTGAAAAGATTTCGACCAGATATAGTCCTCTTACAGGAAACTCCCCTCACCGAGCCAGAGTTTAGGTACATGCAAAAATTGTGGGTAGGCTCAGTTTTTGGATCGGCTGCCCGAGATAGGAAAGTGGAAGTCATGATATTGGTGCATAAAAATTTTGTCTTCAACAGCGTTTTCGTAAGTTGGAAACACAAATACAACAGGACCATAATAAGGTTCTAGTGGTAGGGGGGAGACCTCAATACCGTACTGCTACCAGGAGAGGATAGGAGTACAATATATCCTTCGCAACCACATAGGGATTTGGTTTTACTGAATTTCTTGTGACACACAACCCTTACGGATGCCTGGCGCTGCCTACATCCTGACGCCAGAGAATTCACAAATTATTCCCACGTCCATCAGTCTTGGTCTCGTATCGATTATCTATTAGTGAGTGAATTAGTTTTTGGGTTTTTTCTCCGATGTAGATTCCTTTATCTATGCACCGCAGGATCATGTACACTACATTGGAGGATGTACAGGAGAACGTGCCAGTGATTTTATAGTCCTGCTGCGTGTTTGGGATGTGGATGGTGTTTGATGACAATATGTTGGTACAGGTCTTGCATTTTCTACTGTTGCAAGGAAAAGTGCCATTGTCTGATGGTGATGAGAGGGACTTCTGACCAGGAGATTCCTTAGGTTTGGTGGCTGTTTGTATGCAAGGAGAGGTAAATCCGGGAATATTTCCTTCAGTTTATTGCCTTTGTTGAATACAGGTTGGAGATCAGCAGCAAATTTCCTCAAGACGTTCATTTAGGGGTTGTATATGACCACTAGGGGCACCCTGCTGTTGTCTTCCTTCTTTTTGTACTCCAGAAGATTTCTCCTTGGGATTCTTGTGGCTCTGTAGATCTGATCATCTATCTCGGGCGAAAGCTGTTCCATCTCAGATATGCTGGACGGCCGGTAGGTTTATGGTAGATTGTGGTTTGTATGGTATTGTCGCTCATGTATATGGTCATGTCCCGGAAATGTATTTCAGATGTTGAGTAGTTGAGAGTGAGTTTGATGGTAGGATTGAACTTGTTGAAGTTTTTATGGAAAAGTTTATGTTCAGAGCCTGTCCAGATTATCAGCCGTTCATGTTCTGAGCCTGTCCAGATTATCAGCAGATCATCAATGTACCGGAAATATGCCAGAGGTTTAGTTTGGCCATGAACAGGTTGGCATATTGTGGTGACATTTTGCTACCCATAGCGCTTCCCATACATTGCAGATATATGACTTTGTCAAATAAAAAATAATTGTGATGGAGTACGAACCTGATGAGTTGTAGGGCTGGCTCTGTCGGTAGATTGTTCTTTTGAAGAAAGTATTGGCATGCGGCTATGCCATCCTCGTGGGGGGTGTTAGAATACCGAGACTCCACATCCAAAGTTGCCAATATTGTTCCCTCTGGTAGTGGACTCAGGGCTGAGAGTTTGCAGAGGATGTCTGTGGTGTCCTGGACATAACTGGGTGTGCACCTCAACAAGGGCTTTAGAAGATTTTCCACCCAGCCAGAAATATTCTCAGTTAAAGTCCCAACACCCGAAATGATTGGTCTCTCTGAATTACCTTCTTGATGTATTTTGGGTAACATGTTGAATGTTCCCATTCTGGGATTGTCCAATATAAACTCCAGTACTTTGTCTGACACAGCGTTAAAACTATTGATGATATGGACAAGTTCCTCTGTGTATTGTTTGGTGGGATCTTCTTTAAGCCGGGTGTAATTTTTTTTGTCTGAGAGTTGTCTGTGTGCCTCCTGGATGTAATCGGATGTATTCAGAATTACTACAGCCCGTCCTTTATCAGCGGGTTTAATGATGAGGTCATAGGCCCAACGACTCATGGAGTGTCCATTTCAGGTCATTATAGGGCTCTTAGAGACAACTTCCTAACATTTAAACCCAGACTTAAAAGTTTAAAACATGGGAAAGATGGACTTGACATAGGGGAGACCATACTAGAGAGCTGGGAAAAGATACGAAAGGTTATACTGAACGAGAGATGGACGGAAACCTACATTCATCGTTCCCAGATCGCATAACTGCTTGCCCCAAATGTGATACCCCATTAACAAATCCTTGGCATGGGATATGGGAATGTGTTCACACTAAACAATATTGGACGGCGGTTTGGACCTATGTATTTTGTCACTGGAAAGCGCGGCTCCCCATGTCCCCTCAGTCTATATTGTTCCATCAGGTTAGACCACCAGAGGAGGATGGTCGGCAGGAAGCGGGATATCCTCCTCCCCCGGTACATGTAGTCTTGCTTGTGGCCCTACGTTGTCTTCTTTCTAATTGGTTGGATAAAGTCATACCAAGATGATTGTGATACAATTAAAAACAAAGGGGTTGGAGCGTATGGAAGTAGAAAGACGAAAATAATCAGGTGCTGAGAAACTGGTTTCCAAGTGGAAAATCTTTATTGAGTTGCACTTTACTGCTCCAGAAATAACAGAAATGGTCAAACCATAAATACACCGCTTGGTACAATAGGGAATTTCTGAAAGGCGCTCTCGGCGGGTTGAAACTTGAGTCTTAATTTGAGAATGTTGTATGAATTATTCACTCCTGCTACTTATTCATATTAACGGAATCATGTTGTGGGTGGAGGGGGTGGGGATTTTATGCTCTTGTGTTATAGAAAACGGTCTATGCCATGTATGTTATTGGAAACTATGTTTTATGTATTGTTTTACTACGAATAATTTCTGTGTGATCTTTGTATTTGTTACAAAATTTGGAAATGATTCAATAAAAATGTTCAAAAAAAAAAAGGACAAAAATATCCATTCCATCTGTTAAATGGTCTCACCGGATCGTCACACTTTTTCGCTGGCTCCATTAATATCCTGATGATGTGAAGGGGAATTAGTGTTTGTTAACCACACGGAGCCCATAATTCCCCACGCTCAAAAGCCACATTTCCCCACCCGACTATAACCAGCACAAAACGAAAAAAATATTCATTTGCTTCGACCTCCTTTCCCCTGTTCTACGAAAAATCTAACCTAGAAGGGAAACAAAGGCACTTTGTACGCTGCCGCCTGATCCCGCTCCCTTGATTTGTAATGCAGAATCCTATTCATCTCATGTTTGTGGGGAGGATATTAATATTGTTTGAAGTTTTCCAGGAAGAACTGGGATGAAACTGTGAGACAGAACGGCTCGAGGTCCTTTTCACAAAGTTATCACATGGTCCGTTCACTTTTTCATGCTCTACCCAATATATTTGGACAAAGTATCCTGTAAACTGTTATCCAAGTTAACCCCCCGACCAAAAACATATCTGGAAGGAATAGTTGGCGACATTTTGGGCATGTGAACTGCACAGTGTTCCGTAGCTCGGGGCGGAGGGTCTTTGCGGCATCTTGAACTTGACATCAAAACGGAGTTGAGGAACATCTCAGTGGTCTCCACCTTTCCATCATCCTTAGAATGCCTTTACTGTTGTCCGAGGCTCTCACCGTAGGTACATACTCTTTAGGCACCGTTCACACGTCGTGTATTTGACGTGCATTTATGCACATTTTATCCGCCGAAATACGCATCAAAAAACACTTGATTAAGGTTCCCATTGAAATCATGGGAAAGCGCGGCGTTAGTACATACAATGCGTTTTTTTACGCGAGCATATTTTAAAAAACTAAAAAAAAAAAAAAAGCATAATTTTAATCCTTTGGCCGCTCCAAAAACACGACGTTTCAAATCCACTAGCGTTTTTCTAAATTCGGTTGTTTTTGACGCTTTTCGCCGTTTTTTTTTAACGTGTTTTGTGCCTACATTTAGCACAGTTTTTAGTGCGTAACTAGGACTCCCATTGACTATGGGAACTTCTGGCGCGATTTCGCAGTGTTTTACACGCCAAAGACTTAACCTTCTGCTTTTTTTCACGACACATAACTTAAATACTCTTGTGTAAAAAAAAAAACGTGTTGTAAGTACTAATGCCGTGCTTTCCCATTAATGTCAATCGGAAGCTTAAGCAAGCATTTTTTAATGCGTATTCCAGTGCGTAAAACGCGTCATATACACACCATGTAAACAAAGTCTAGCACCAAATGTTTCCATAATCTATAGAAGTGTTAATTACACGCCCCAAAAAAGTGCCTAAAGTGCGCAATAACGCCTAAAAACACACACAAAATTTGTGAACATAGCCTTACTGCATTCCTCCATTGTTGGCAACCTCAACCCACAAAGCTCGCAATTCTCCTGATCACTTTTTGGCCGTTTGACTGAGATTGAGTGCAGTGTCTGCTCATTGGCTGAGATTGAGTGCAGTGTCTGCTCATTGGCTAAGATTGAGTGCAGTGTCTGCTCATTGGCTGAGATTGAGTGCAGTGTCTGCTCATTGGCTGAGATTGAGTGCAGTGTCTGCTCATTGGCTGAGATTAACTGCAGTGTCTTCTCATTGGCTGAGATTAAGTGCAGTGTCTGCTCATTGGCTGAGATTGAGGGCAGTGTCTGCTCATTGGCTGAGATTGAGTGCAGTATCTGCTCATTGGCTGAGATTAACTGCAGTGTCTTCTCATTGGCTGAGATTAAGTGCAGTGTCTGCTCATTGGCTGAGATTTAGAAGGAGCAGGTACATCATAAATAAATAGATTTAGACCCGAACGGACAGAGAATAACTTTCTGTGATGGGAATAATCCTTTGATTTGAGTAAAATGTATCATTTCAGATATCTAGCGTGCTACTATTTATTTATTTTAGTTTTTTTTATAACTGTTTTGTTAACTTTTTCACCTTTTTTGTCACTAGGATTATGCGTTGGGATGATCTAGGGATGTGTGTGGCTTTTAGGTTTTTCACTAGCCTGTAACTCCTTACTCCCGTCTTTGGGCAGCTACCAAGTTGCTTTGCATTGGTAGAAACTTGGGTGGCAGGCAGGCTGTCCCCAGGGCACGGAGAGCTTCCCTAAGCTTTGGAAAAGGGAGATAAATAATAGACCTC
Source organism: Rhinoderma darwinii (assembly GCF_050947455.1). NCBI lineage: Eukaryota > Metazoa > Chordata > Amphibia > Anura > Rhinodermatidae > Rhinoderma > Rhinoderma darwinii. The sequence continues at coordinate 400,581,039 of NC_134690.1, forward strand.
GATCCTTGCAGAGCTTTTTGGCTCAGAGTATCAGGGATAGTTGATGAATTGTATCCTTTTGGAGAGTTCTTGCAGTAGAATCTGCATCTTTTTATATTCTAGTTTGGATTTTTTTCCGCATTTTTGCTGATAGAAAACACGATATTGGAGTTTCAAAAATGTAAAAATAAGTCTTCAGATGCATTTCCTAAGGAGGACACCTGAATAACCTACATAACATTACTGTTTGGACCTGATTGTATGGATTCATTACTCTAATAATAAGACATGACTGCATAAAGCATGGAAAAGGACTTGGGGATAATCGTGGACAGCAAACTAAACTGTAGCAACCAGTGTCAGGCAGCTGCTGCTAAAGCAAATAAGATCATAAGATACATCAGATGATGCATTTTTCCTCTACACGAATCATTTGTAAAATAAGTATCGTGTATAGTTTTAGGGTATGTGCACACACACTAATTACGTCCGTAATTGACGGACGTATTTCGGCCGCAAGTCCCGGACCGAACACAGTGCAGGGAGCCGGGCTCCTAGCATCATACTTATGTACGATGCTAGGAGTCCCTGCCTCTCCGTGGAACTACTGTCCCGTACTGAAAACATCATTACAGTACGGGACAGTTGTCCTGCAGAGAGGCAGGGACTCCTAGCATCGTATATAACTATGATGCTAGGAGCCCGGCTCCCTGCACTGTGGTCGGTCCGGTACTTGCAGCCGAAATACGTCCGTCAATTACGGACGTAATTAGTGTGTGTGCACATACCCTTAGGTCTCAGATAGACATAGCAGAGCTGAAGTGGATTCAGAGGTGGGATAATCAAAGCAATACATGATATGGGGGGATTACAAAACCTTAAAAATTGTTTGGAAAAATGACAATTTAGACACCGAATTACTATGTACATATAGCAATGGACAGTCCAGAGGTCTGTCTAATGATCTTTTCCTACGCCTATCGTCATAGACGAGCTTCCTATACTGTCAGAGCAGCGAGACTGCGGAACTTTCTAGAAAGAAAAGACATTACAAGTTATGGGAACTGGATTACTGGAGATGGGTCGTTGATCAAGGGATTTATTCTGATTGCCAGATTTGGAGACGGGAAGGATATTTTTTCCATGAGGAAAATTGTCTTGTGCCTCATGGGGGTTGTTTTCCTCCCTCTGGATCATCACTGCAGATAATAGGATGAGTTACATGGAATTATGTCTTTTTTAACCTTACTATGATACTATCATTTCAAGTTCTATGACCCCGGAAAAAAACATTTAAATTTTGCAGCTAGGAGACTTTTTGAATAAATTCTGAGATCCCATTCTGCAGATAGAAGACACTGTGAAACGCTTATCTCCTAACCTTTCCATATTTCACGGCTGCTGCAGACACGGTGGCTCCATCTTATACAAATCTTCCCGTTAAATACCAAGTGACTGGTCGCATTAATCACAGCGATGACCTACATTGCGTTCTTCTTGGAATATCGTACGAACTCTCTGTGGGATATTCGGGACATTGTTATTCCAGCCGTCCTTTGCACTTGGGACACACCAGTCCCTTACTATACAGTGTATCTTGTCCTTCACAAAATGTAGAATGACTTTATTTGCGTTGTATAGAAATCCCCCTTGTATCTGGTAGAGCCCGAGCTTCTTGACACGTCTATAATAAGTCAACACGTCAACAGACAATCCATGTAAGTTTCTGGCTCCTGGACATGGAGCCGGTAGAGGATGTGACGGGAAGATGTCTGATCATGTTCAACCCGTCCAAAATACTTTGTGAACCAATTACAAAGGACGTGACGCCTGAAGCAGTTTACACGAGAGACGAGATGGAGAAAGCACCAGGATGAGATGAGATACAATATAACAAGAGGGGATCGCGTCTGAGAGGGAGATGTTCTGTAACATGCCGGATATATCCTATCTATCTATCTATCTATCTATCTATCTATCTATCTATCTATCTATCTATCTATCTATCTATCTATCTATCTATCTATCTATCTATCTATCTATCTATCTATCTATCTATCTATCTATCTATCTATCTATATCTATCTATCTCATATCTATCTATCTCATATCTATCTATCTCATAACTATCTATCTCATATCTATCTATCTATCTATCTATCTATCTATCTATCTATCTATCTATCTATCTATCTAATATCTATCTCATATCTATCTATCTATCTATCTATCTATCTATCTATCTATCTATCTATCTATCTATCTATCTATCTATCTATCTATCTATCTATCTATCTATCTATCTATCTATCTATCTATCTATCTATCTATCTATCTATCTATCTATCTATCTATCTATCTATCTATCTCATATCTATCTATCTATCTATCTATCTATCTATCTATCATATCTATCTATCTATCTATCTATCTATCTATCTATCTATCTATCTATCTATCTATCTATCTATCTATCTATCTATCTATCTATCTCATATCTATCTATCTATCTATCTATCTATCTATCTATCTATCTATCTATCTATCTATCTATCTATCTATCTATCTATCTATCTATCTATCTATCTATCTATCTATCTATCTATCTCATATCTATCTATCTATCTCATATCTATCTATCTATCTCATATCTATCTATCTATCTATCTATCTATCTATCATCTATCTATCTATCTATCTATCTATCTATCTATCTATCTATCTATCTATCTATCTATCTATCTATCTATCTATCTATCTATCTCATATCTATCATATCTATCTATCTCATATCTATCTATCTCATATCTATCTATCAATCTATCTATCTATCTATCTATCTATCTATCTATCTATCTATCTATCTATCTATCTATCTATCTATCTATCTATCTATCTATCTATCTATCTATCTATCTATCTATCTATCTATCTACCTACCTATCTATCTACCTATCTCTAGATCTATCTATATCTATAGATCTATCTATATCTATCTCATATCTATCCAAATGTCTTAATTTGCTTCTCTCGCGTGCATTTATAGATGGGACCCGGGACAAGGGACCGGAGAAGCTTTCTTGGTGCCCATGGCAGTGGTTTCAGCATGTACCCACCCTACTTTGTCCCTAAAGTTTACCCCATTACACCTTTGCCCACCAATCTCCAGAGTACTTTGTTAAAAAAATAAATTGTACCTCTCCCTCAATGACACCCTAGGCAGCTACCCAAGTCATTTACGTTTCCTCCAGCCCCTGTCCGGGACCAGTCCTAACAAGGCACTTTGAACCTGTGGAGTCTTAACTGATGCCAAAAGAGCTGAATTCGATTTTCATTAAATATTTCAGATATAAAAAACATCTTCAGTCAGCCAAGCAAATGTTTTTGTCAATTTTTTTATTTCACCAAAAATAAATGGTTGCATTGGGCAATGTTGCTGCTTTTTTGGATTCCTTTTTACTTCTTTCTATAAAGAATCCCCAAAACTGCCCCCATTGCATTTTTATTCACGGCACATCTGAGGAAAACGTAACTTTTTGTTGTCACAGTCTGATGTAAATTGCTTTTGCTTCCAGTGTACAGTGATTTTTACAAATGGGGGAATAAATTCCTTGGAAGACTTGAAGACTTGTTTCAGTTGCACATCGAATGTCGGCTGTCTTGCTGTGAAAGCTTATTGTCCGGAGCTATTAACCCAACAGCCCATATTGTCTCCTACATTGTGTTTATTTCCTTCTATTTTACACGCCTGTGGTTTTAAATCCCATCCTTCCTGAAATCTATAGCACTTAGTTTAGACAGGCAATACCTTTCTCGTCTAGAGAATATAAAACACAATGTTCGAGAGTTTTTCTGGCAGAAAAAAATCCAAAACTTTCAACGACCATTGTTTACTGGTTAAGTGAGAGATAAGTATAAATAAAGCATCGCTAAAAGGGAAAAGTGTGTACATTTCTGGACATTATAATAAATAAAAAAATCTTAACTTTTCACACTATTTTACTATTAACATGTAGAATAAATCTACACAAAAAGTTCAGTTTCTAAATATATTACTGATCCTGTACTGAACCTGAGTTACATCCTGTATTATACTCCAGAGCTGCACTCACTATTCTGCTGGTGGAGTCACTGTGTACATACATTACATTACTTATCCTGTACTGATCCTGAGTTACATCTTGTATTATACTCCAGAGCTGCACTCACTATTCTGCTGGTGGAGTCACTGTGTACATACATTACATTACTTATCCTGTACTGATCCTGAGTTACATCCTGTATTATACTCCAGAGCTGCACTCACTATTCTGCTGGTGGAGTCACTGTGTACATACATTACATTACTTATCCTGTACTGATCCTGAGTTACATCCTGTATTATACTCCAGAGCTGCACTCACTATTCTGCTGGTGGAGTCACTGTGTACATACATTACATTACTTATCCTGTACTGATCCTGAGTTATATCCTGTATTATACTCCAGAGCTGCACTCACTATTCTGCTGGGTGAGACATTGTATACATACATTATGTCACTTATATGTAACTATGTCTGAGTTACACCTTATATTATACACGAGAGCTTCAGTCATTATTCTGCTGATTGTTTTTGGAAACCTCTAACAGCTGAGCTCTTGTAATGCAGAGAGACAGTTAGATTAAAATCAACATTAGATTACTGTACAGTATCTAATGTAAAGACGACACTTTCTAGAATACAAATCACCAGAGAAAGCTCTGTGCAGACACTAATTAAGTAGGTAATGCTAGGAAAGTTTAACTCTGAAGTCTGCAGAATTCTGAATGCAGCTCTGGAGTATAATTCTGGCTTTAACTGGCTTTATACAACTAATGTATTTAAAGAACATTTATAGCTCACATAACTCGTCGACCTTTTTCAGACCCTTTCATTTGTTGTCCTAGTAGTATTACATTGATATAGATAAAAATTTAATTACGATAAGGCTAATGACAAAAACACAACAGGCAAAATTGTGCCCTTAAGGGCATGATCTATGATAAAACTGACCACTATGTATAAGACTATAACTACTATATTACTGCCCCTATATACAAGAATATAACTACTATAATACTGCCCACTATATACAAGAATATAACTACTATAATACTGCCCCCTATATACAAGAATATAACTACTATAATACTGCCCCTATATACAAGAATATAACTACTATAATACTGCTCCTATATACAAGAATATAACTACTATAATACTGCCCCTATATACAAGAATATAACTACTATAATACTGCTCCTATATACAAGAATATAACTACAATGATACTGCTCCCTATATACAAGAATATAACTACTATAATACTGCTCCTATATACAAGAATATAACTACTATAATACTGCCCCTATATACAAGAATATAACTACTATAATACTGCCCCTATATACAAGAATATAACTACTATAATACTGCCCCTATATACAAGAATATAACTACTATAATACTGCCCCTATATACAAGAATATAACTACTATAATACTTCTCCTATATACAAGAATATAACTACTATAATACTGCTCCTATATACAAGAATATAACTACTATAATACTGCCCCTATATACAAGAATATATCTACTATAATACTGCTCCTATATACAAGAATATAACTACTATAATACTGCCCCTATATACAAGAATATAACTACTATAATACTGCCCCTATATACAAGAATATATCTACTATAATACTGCTCCTATATACAAGAATATAACTACTATAATACTGCCCCCTATATACAAGAATATAACTACTATAATACTGCCCCTATATACAAGAATATATCTACTATAATACTGCTCCTATATACAAGAATATAACTACTATAATACTGCCCCCTATATACAAGAATATAACTACTATAATACTGCCCCTATATACAAGAATATAACTACTATAATACTGCCCCTATATACAAGAATATAACTACTATAATACTGCTCCTATATACAAGAATATATCTACTATAATACTGCTCCTATATACAAGAATATAACTACTATAATACTACCTCCTATATACAGGAATATGACTATTATAATACTGCTCCTATATACAAGAATATAACTACTATAATACTGCCCCTATATACAAGAATATAACTACTATAATACTGCTCCTATATACAAGAATATAACCACTATAATACTGCCCCTTATATACAAGAATATAACTACTATATTACTGCTCCTATATACAAGAATATAACTACTATAATACTGCCCCTATATACAAGAATATAACTGCTATAATACTTCCTCCTATATACAAGAATATCACCACTATAATACTGCTCCTATATAGAATATTATAACTACTATAATACTGCCCACTATATAAAAGAATATAACTACTATAATACTGCCCCCTATATGCAAGAATATAACTACTATAATACTGCCTTCTATATACAAGAATATAACTACTATAATACTGCCCCCTATGTACAAGAATATAACTACTATAATACTTCCCCTATATACAAGAATATAACTACTATAATACTGCCCCCTATATACAAGAATATAACTACTATAATACTGCCCCCTATGTGCAAGAATATAATTACTATAATACTGCTCCTATATACAAGAATATAACTACTATAATACTGCTCCCTATATACAAGACTATAACTACTATAATACTGCCCCCTATGTGCAAGAATATAATTACTATAATACTGCCCCTATATACAAGAATATAACTACTATAATACTGCCCCTTATATACAAGAATATAACTACTATAATACTGCCTCCTATATACAAGAATATAACTACTATAATACTGCTCCCTATATACAAGAATATAACTACTATAATACTGCCCTCTATATACAAGAATATAACTACTATAATACTGCCCCTATATACAAGAATATAACTACTATAATACCGCCCCTATATACAAGAATATAACTGCTATAATACTGCCCCCTATATATAAGAATATAACTACTATAATACTGCCCCCTATATACAAGAATATAACTGCTGTAATACCGCCCCCTATATACAAGAATATAACTGCTATAATACTGCCCCCTATATATAAGAATATAACTACTATAATACCGCCCATTATATACAAGAATATAACTGCTATAATACTGCCCCCTATATATAAGAATATAACTACTATAATACTGCCTCCTATATACAAGAATATATCTACTATAATACTGCTCCTATATACAAGAATATAACTACTATAATACTGCCTCTATATACAAGAATATAACTACTATAATGCTGCCCCTATATACAAGGATATAACTACTATAATACTACCCCCTATATACAAGAATATAACTACGATAATACTGCTCCTATGTACAAGAATATAACTACTATAATACTGCCTCTATATATAAGAATATAACTACTGTAATACTGCCCCCTATATGCAAGAATATAACTACTATAATACTGTCCCTATATACAAGAATATAACTACTATAATATTGCCCCTACATACAAGAATATAACTACTATAATATTGCCCCTACATACAAGAATATACCTACTATAATGCTGCCCCCTATATACAAGAATATAACTACTATAATACTGCCCCCTATATACAAGAATATAACTACTATAATACTGCCCCTATATACAAGAATATAACTACTATAATACTGCTCCTATATACAAGAATATAACTACTATAATACTGCTCCTATATACAAGAATATAACTACTATAATACTGCCCCCTATATACAAGAATATAACTACTATAATACTGCCCCCTATATACAAGAATATAACTACTATAATACTGCCCCTATATACAAGAATATAACTACTATAATACTGCTCCTATATACAAGAATATAACTACTAGAATACTGCCTCCTATATACAAGAATATAACTACTATAATACTGCCCCTATATACAAGAATATAACTACTATAATACTGCTCCTATATACAAGAATATAACTACTATAATACTGCTCCTATATACAAGAATATAACTACTATAATACTGCTCCTATATACAAGAATATAACTACTATAATACTGCTCCCTATATACAAGAATATATCTACTATAATACTGCCCCTATATACAAGAATATAACTACTATAATACTGCCTCCTATATACAGGAATATAATTACTATAATACTGCCCCCTATATACAAGAATATAACTACTATAATACTGCCCCCTATATACAAGAATATAACTACTATAATACTGCCCCCTATATACAAGAATATAACTACTATAATACTGCTCCTATATACAAGAATATAACTACTATAATACTGCCCCTATATACAAGAATATAACTACTATAATACTGCCCCTATATACAAGAATATAACTACTATAATACTGCCCCCTATATACAAGAATATAACTACTATAATACTGCCTCCTATATACAAGAATATAACTACTATAATACTGCCTCCTATATACAAGAATATAACTACTATAATACTGCTCCTATATACAAGAATATAACTACTATAATACTGACCCCCTACATACAAGAATATAACTACTATAATACTGCTCCCTATATACAAGAATATAACTACTATAATACTGACCCCCTACATACAAGAATATAACTACTATAATACTGCCCCTATATACAAGAATATAACTACTATAATACTGCCCCTATATACAAGAATATAACTACTATAATATTGCCCCCTATATACAAGAATATAACTACTATAATACTGCCCCTATATACAAGAATATAACTACTATAATACTGCCCCTATATACAAGAATATAACTACTATAATACTGCTCCTATATACAAGAATATAACTACTATAATACTGCCCCTATATACAAGAATATAACTACTATAATACTGCTCCTATATACAAGAATATAACTACTATGATACTGCTCCCTATATACAAGAATATAACTACTATAATACTGCTCCTATATACAAGAATATAACTACTATAATACTGCCCCTATATACAAGAATATAACTACTATAATACTGCCCCTATATACAAGAATATAACTACTATAATACTGCCCCTATATACAAGAATATAACTACTATAATACTGCCCCTATATACAAGAATATAACTACTATAATACTTCTCCTATATACAAGAATATAACTACTATAATACTGCTCCTATATACAAGAATATAACTACTATAATACTGCCCCTATATACAAGAATATAACTACTATAATACTGCCCCTATATACAAGAATATAACTACTATAATACTGCCCCTATATACAAGAATATATCTACTATAATACTGCTCCTATATACAAGAATATAACTACTATAATACTGCCCCTATATACAAGAATATAACTACTATAATACTGCCCCTATATACAAGAATATATCTACTATAATACTGCTCCTATATACAAGAATATAACTACTATAATACTGCCCCCTATATACAAGAATATAACTACTATAATACTGCCCCTATATACAAGAATATAACTACTATAATACTGCCCCTATATACAAGAATATAACTACTATAATACTGCTCCTATATACAAGAATATATCTACTATAATACTGCTCCTATATACAAGAATATAACTACTATAATACTACCTCCTATATACAGGAATATGACTATTATAATACTGCTCCTATATACAAGAATATAACTACTATAATACTGCCCCTATATACAAGAATATAACTACTATAATACTGCTCCTATATACAAGAATATAACCACTATAATACTGCCCCTTATATACAAGAATATAACTACTATATTACTGCTCCTATATACAAGAATATAACTACTATAATACTGCCCCTATATACAAGAATATAACTGCTATAATACTTCCTCCTATATACAAGAATATCACCACTATAATACTGCTCCTATATAGAAGATTATAACTACTATAATACTGCCCACTATATAAAAGAATATAACTACTATAATACTGCCCCCTATATGCAAGAATATAACTACTATAATACTGCCTTCTATATACAAGAATATAACTACTATAATACTGCCCCCTATGTACAAGAATATAACTACTATAATACTTCCCCTATATACAAGAATATAACTACTATAATACTGCCCCCTATATACAAGAATATAACTACTATAATACTGCCCCCTATGTGCAAGAATATAATTACTATAATACTGCTCCTATATACAAGAATATAACTACTATAATACTGCTCCCTATATACAAGACTATAACTACTATAATACTGCCCCCTATGTGCAAGAATAGAATTACTATAATACTGCCCCTATATACAAGAATATAACTACTATAATACTGCCCCTTATATACAAGAATATAACTACTATAATACTGCCTCCTATATACAAGAATATAACTACTATAATACTGCTCCCTATATACAAGAATATAACTACTATAATACTGCCCTCTATATACAAGAATATAACTACTATAATACTGCCCCTATATACAAGAATATAACTACTATAATACCGCCCCTATATACAAGAATATAACTGCTATAATACTGCCCCCTATATATAAGAATATAACTACTATAATACTGCCCCCTATATACAAGAATATAACTGCTGTAATACCGCCCCCTATATACAAGAATATAACTGCTATAATACTGCCCCCTATATATAAGAATATAACTACTATAATACCGCCCATTATATACAAGAATATAACTGCTATAATACTGCCCCCTATATATAAGAATATAACTACTATAATACTGCCTCCTATATACAAGAATATATCTACTATAATACTGCTCCTATATACAAGAGTATAACTACTATAATACTGCCTCTATATACAAGAATATAACTACTATAATGCTGCCCCTATATACAAGGATATAACTACTATAATACTACCCCCTATATACAAGAATATAACTACGATAATACTGCTCCTATGTACAAGAATATAACTACTATAATACTGCCCTATATATAAGAATATAACTACTGTAATACTGCCCCCTATATGCAAGAATATAACTACTATAATACTGTCCCTATATACAAGAATATAACTACTATAATATTGCCCCTACATACAAGAATATAACTACTATAATATTGCCCCTACATACAAGAATATACCTACTATAATGCTGCCCCCTATATACAAGAATATAACTACTATAATACTGCCCCCTATATACAAGAATATAACTACTATAATACTGCCCCTATATACAAGAATATAACTACTATAATACTGCTCCTATATACAAGAATATAACTACTATAATACTGCTCCTATATACAAGAATATAACTACTATAATACTGCCCCCTATATACAAGAATATAACTACTATAATACTGCCCCCTATATACAAGAATATAACTACTATAATACTGCCCCTATATACAAGAATATAACTACTATAATACTGCTCCTATATACAAGAATATAACTACTAGAATACTGCCTCCTATATACAAGAATATAACTACTATAATACTGCCCCTATATACAAGAATATAACTACTATAATACTGCTCCTATATACAAGAATATAACTACTATAATACTGCTCCTATATACAAGAATATAACTACTATAATACTGCTCCTATATACAAGAATATAACTACTATAATACTGCTCCCTATATACAAGAATATATCTACTATAATACTGCCCCCTATATACAAGAATATAACTACTATAATACTGCCTCCTATATACAGGAATATAATTACTATAATACTGCCCCCTATATACAAGAATATAACTACTATAATACTGCCCCCTATATACAAGAATATAACTACTATAATACTGCCCCCTATATACAAGAATATAACTACTATAATACTGCTCCTATATACAAGAATATAACTACTATAATACTGCCCCTATATACAAGAATATAACTACTATAATACTGCCCCTATATACAAGAATATAACTACTATAATACTGCCCCCTATATACAAGAATATAACTACTATAATACTGCCTCCTATATACAAGAATATAACTACTATAATACTGCCTCCTATATACAAGAATATAACTACTATAATACTGCTCCTATATACAAGAATATAACTACTATAATACTGACCCCCTACATACAAGAATATAACTACTATAATACTGCCCCTATATACAAGAATATAACTACTATAATACTGCCCCTATATACAAGAATATAACTACTATAATATTGCCCCCTATATACAAGAATATAACTACTATAATACTGCCCTCTATATACAATAATATAACTACTATAATACTGCCCCCTATATACAAGAATATAACTACTATTATACTGCCTCCTATGTACAAGAATATAACTACTATAATACTGCCCCTATATACAAGAATATAACTACTATAATACTGCTCCTATATACAAGAATATAACTACTATAATACTGCCCTCTATATACAATAATATAACTACTATAATACTGCCCCCTATATACAAGAATATAACTACTATTATACTGCCTCCTATGTACAAGAATATAACTACTATAATACTGCCCCTATATACAAGAATATAACTACTATAATACTGCCCCTATATACAAGAATATAAGTACTATAATACTGCCCCCTATATACAAGAATAGAACTACTATAATACTGCTCCTATATACAAGAATATAACTACTATTATACTGCTCCTATATACAAGAATATAACTACTATAATACTGCCCTCTATATACAATAATATAACTACTATAATACTGCTCCCTATATACAAGAATATAACTACTATTATACTGCCTCCTATGTACAAGAATATAACTACTATAATACTGCCCCTATATACAAGAATATAAGTACTATAATACTGCCCCTATATACAAGAATATAAGTACGATAATACTGCCCCCTATATACAAGAATATAACTACTATAATACTGCTCCTATATACAAGAATATAACTACTATAATACTGCCCTCTATATACAATAATATAACTACTATAATACTGCCCCCTATATACAAGAATATAACTACTATTATACTGCCTCCTATGTACAAGAATATAACTACTATAATACTGCCCCTATATACAAGAATATAACTACTATAATACTGCCCCTATATACAAGAATATAAGTACTATAATACTGCCCCCTATATACAAGAATATAACTACTATAATACTGCTCCTATATACAAGAATATAACTAGTATAATACTGCCCTCTATATACAATAATATAACTACTATAATACTGCCCCCTATATACAAGAATATAACTACTATAATACTGCTCCTATATACAAGAATATAACTACTATAATACTGCTCGTATATACAAGAATATAACTACTATAATACTGCTCCTATATACAAGAATATAACTACTATAATACTGCCCTCTATATACAATAATATAACTACTATAATACTGCCCCCTATATACAAGAATATAACTACTATAATACTGCTCCTATATACAAGAATATAACTACTATAATACTGCTCGTATATACAAGAATATAACTACTATAATACTGCTCCTATATACAAGAATATAACTACTATTGCACTATGTGCAGCAATATATCTAATATTATACTATAATTTTATTTTAAGAAACAGATATTAAAAATATCTCCACAGCCTATAATTTTCTGGCGCTTTCTTAAACTTTCTGAATGTTTATATTTCGAGGAGAACGAAACTTTTTTATACTTCTAGTAACATTATGATAAATTACATCTTCTTTGAACATTTTCTACGCTGAGTCTCTTACACACAACCTTTACTTTGTTTTTTATCTACTAATTTCATCAACCTAGAAAAGCTAAAAGTAAAATGAATGTCTATTTTAGGTTTTTAAAATAAGGAGATATAAATAAACTTCTTTGTAGTGCGCTTGAATCAATTTCGTGGAACAGGATGAAAATAAACATGAGCTTAAAATAGATTTTGCCACATAATTGTAACGAAGTAAAAAAATATTTGTTTTGTTTTTTAATAGTACCAGTTATGTACCATGTGTCCTTCAACCGTTCTTATCGTGTATTTCACAGAATAGCGCCATGTTATCTCCACCAGACGAAAAACATTAGTCCCAGTGTTCTTGTCAATTTCGGAATTGCTGGCTTTATCTGCCATATGAATATTTATATATATACAGGGCAGGAAATAAGTATTTGATCCCTTGCTGATTTTGTAAGTTTGCCCACTGTCAAAGTCATGAACAGTCTAGAATTTTTAGGCTAGGTTATTTTTACCAGTGAGAGATAGATTATATTAAAAAATAAAAATAAATCACATAGTCAAAATGATATATATTTATTTGCATTGTGCACAGAGAAATAAGTATGTGACCCCCTACCAACCATTAAGAGTTCAGCCTCCTCCAGACCAGTTACACGCTCCAAATCAACTTGGTGCCTGCATTATAGACAGCTGTCTTAAATGGTCACCTGTATAAAAGACTCCTGTCCACAGACTCAATTAATCAGTCTGACTCTAACCTCTACAACATGGGCAAGACCAAAGAGCTTTCTAAGGATGTCAGGGACAAGATCATAGACCTGCACAAGGCTGGAATGGGCTACAAAACCATAAGTAAGACGCTGGGTGAGAAGGAGACAACTGTTGGTGCAATAGTAAGAAAATGGAAGACATACAAAATGACTGTCAATCGACATCGATCTGGGGCTCCATGCAAAATCTCACCTCGTGGGGTATCCTTGATCCTGAGGAAGGTGAGAGCTCAGCCGAAAACTACACGGGGGGAACTTGTTAATGATCTCAAGGCAGCTGGGACCACAGTCACCAAGAATACTATTGGTAACACATTACACCGTAATGGATTAAAATCCTGCAGTGCCCGCAAGGTCCCCCTGCTCAAGAAGGCACATGTACAGGCCCGTCTGAAGTTTGCAAATGAACATCTGGATGATTCTGAGCAGGGGCGTAACTAGGAAAGACTGGGCCCCATAGCAAACTTTTGACTGGGGCCCCCCCTCCCCTGGGTGTCACACAACCCCCCCCTTGTAGATAGTGCCTTTTTTACAGCCCCCCCTGTAGAGAACGCCATACAGCCCCCCTGTAGATAACGCCATACAGCCCCACCTGTAGACTCTATGGCGTTATCTACAGGAGGGGCTGTATGGCGTTATCTACAGGTGGGGCTGTATGGTGCTATCTACAGAGGGGGGCTGTATGGCGTTATCTACCGATGGGGCTGTATGGCGTTATCTACAGGGAGGGTCTGTATGGCGTTATCTACAGGGGGGAATGTATGGCGTTCCCTACAGGGGGGGGGCTGTGTGGCGTTATCTACAGGGGGGACTGTGTGGCGTTATCTACAGGGGGGACTGTGTGGCGTTATGTACAGGGGGGACTGTATGGCGTTATCTACAGGGGACTGTATGGCGTTATCTACAGGGGGACTGTATGGCATTATCTACAGAGGGGGCTGTATGGCGCTAACGCCATACAGCCCCCACTGTAGAGAACGCCATACAGCCCCCCTGTAGGGAACGCCATACAGCTCCCCCGGCAGGGAACGCCATACAGCGCCCTCCTGCAGGGAACGCCATACATTCCCCCCTGTAGATAACGCCATACAGACCCCCCCTGTAGATAACGCCATACAGCCCCCCTTGCTGGGAACGCCATACAGTGCCCCCCCCTGCAGGGAACGCCATACAGCGCCCCCCTGCAGGGAATGCCATACAGCCCCCCCCTGCAGGGAACGCCATACAGCCCCCTCCCTGCAGGGAACGCCATACAGCCCCCCCCTGCAGGGAACGCAATACAGCCCCCGCCTGCAGGGAACGCCATACAGCCCCCCCCTGCAAGGAACGCCATACAGCCCCCCCTGTAGGGAACGCCATACAGCCCCCCCCTGCAGGGAACGCCATACAGCCCCCCCTGCAGGGAATGCCATACAGCCCCTCCCCCCCCAAAAAAAATGCGACCTATAGTGTGTTCTACAAATAACATGCATCCCCTATCCACAGGATAGGGGATACATGTGTGATCACTGGCATTGATAGGGAGAACGGGGGACTGAAAGTCCCCTGAAGTTCTCCATGACTAACCTCGGACTTCCGGCGTCTGCGCAGCTCAATAAAAATGAAAGGAGCGCTGGTCACGCATGTGCACAAGCGCGACCGGCGCTCCATTCATTTCTACGGAGCTGCCGACACAGACCCCGGAAGTCCGAGGTTTGTCATGGAGAATTTCAGGGGACTTTCAGTCCCCCGTTCTCCCTATCAATGCCAGCGATCACACATGTATCCCCTGTTCTGTGGATATCCTGTGGAGAGGGGATACATGTCTTTTGTTTAATGGCAGAGCGGGGAGATACCTCCCTGCTCTTCCATAGTGTTCAGTGGCGTCCCGCTGTAGCAGCCATAGCGGCTGCTAGCAGAGCCTGCGTCCATGGTGGGGGCCCGTGCCGGCGGGCGACACGGGCCCCCTCATGCCGCGGGCCCCGTAGCAGTCGCTACCGCTGCTACGGCGGTAGTTACGCCACTGATTCTGAGAGTGATTGGGAGAAGGTGCTGTGGTCAGATGAGACTAAAATTGAGCTCTTTGGCATTAACTCAACTCGCTGTGCTTGGAGGAAGAGAAATGCTGCCTATGACCCAAAGAACACCGTCCCCACTGTCAAGCATGGAGGTGGAAACATTATGTTTTGGGGGTGTTTCTCTGCTAAGGGCACAGGACTACTTCACTGCATCAATGGGAGAATGGATGGAGCCATGTACCGTCAAATCCTGAGTGACAACCTCCTTCCCTCCACCTGGACAATAAAAATGGCTCGTGGCTGGGTCTTCCAGCACGACAATGACCCGAAACATACAGCCAAGGCAACAAAGGAGTGGCTCAAAAAGAAGCACATTAAGGTCATGGAGTGGCCTAGCCAGTCTCCAGACCTTAATCCCATCGAAAACTTATGGAGGGAGCTGAAGATCCGAGTTGCCAAGCGACAGCCTCGAAATCTTAATGATTTACAGATGATCTGCAAAGAGGAGTGGGCCAAAATTCCATCTAACATGTGTGCAAACCTCATCATCAACTACAAAAAACGTCTGACTGCTGTGCTTGCCAACAAGGGTTTTGCCACCAAGTATTAAGTCTTGTTTGCCAAAGGGATCAAATACTTATTTCTCTGTGCACAATGCAAATAAATATATATAATTTTGACAATGTGATTTTCTGTTTTTTTTTTTTTATATAATCTCTCACTGGTAAAATTAACCTAGCCTAAAAATTCTAGACTGTTCATGTCTTTGACAGTGGGCAAACTTACAAAATCAGCAAGGGATCAAATACTTATTTCCTTCACTGTAGATAGAGAGATATATATTTTATTCATAGTATTTTAAAGGATTATATTGTTATCACAAAACAAAAATACATTAGGCTTTTTTTATCATTTACAGAATTAATAATAATAATATTAATAATAATAACCTTGTAAAAACAATAATAGTATAGTAATAATAAAAGTAGTAATACTTCTACTACTAATAATGATAATAATACAAATAATAATTATTAGTTATAACACTTTTTAACCCCTTAAGGACGCAGACACTTTTGGACCATATGACGCAGCCTCATTTTTTTTAAATCTTGGTGGTAATAACTTGGGAATGCTTTTACCTATCCAAGCGATTCTGAGAATGTTTTCTCGTGACATATTGTACTTTCAGTTAGTGAAAAAATATGGTCGATATATTCAATATTTTTGTGTGAAATGCACCAAAATTTTGAGAAAATGTGCAATAAATTAGCATTTTCAAAATTCAAATGTATCTGCTTGTAAGACAGATAGTTATACTACACAAAATAGTTACTAGTTCACATCCCCCATATGTCTACTTTAGATTTGCATCGTTTTTTGAACATCCTTTTATTTTTCTAGGACGTTACAAGGCTTATAAATTTAGCAGCAATTTCTCACATTTTCAAGAAAATGTCAATAGCCTATTTTTTTAGGGACCAGTTCAGTTCTGAAGTGGATTTGAGGGCCTTATATATTAGGAACCCCCACAAATCACCCCATTTTAAAAACTGCACCCCTTAAAGTATTCAAACCAGCATTTAGAAAGTTTCTTAACCCTTTATGCGTTTCACAGGAATTAAAGCAAAGTGGAAGGGAAATTTGCAAATTTCCTTTTTTTTTTTGCAGAAATTCCATCTTAATCAATTTTTCCTGTAATACTGAAGGTTTTTACCAGAGAAACACAACTGAATATTTATTGCCCTGATTCTGACGTTTTTTCAAATATCCCACATGTGGCCCTAGTGCGCTACTGGACTGAAACAAAAGCCCCAGAAGCAAAGGAGTACCTAAAGGATTTTTGGGCCTTCCTTTTCTTAAATTATATTTCAGGCACCATGTCAGGTTAGAAGAGGTCTTGTGGTGCAAAAATAAAGGAAACACCCCAAAAAAGACCCTATTTTGGAAACTACACCGCTTGAGGAATTCATCTAGGGGTGTAGTGAGCATTTTGACCCCACAGGTGTTTCATAGATTTCATTAGAATTGGGCAGTGAAAATGAAAAATTACATTATTTTCCAATAAGATGTAGCTTTATCTCCAAATTTTTATTTTTTTCAACAAATAAATGAGGAAAAGCACCCCAACATTTGTAAAGCAACTTCTCCAGAGTACAGATATACCAAACATGTGGTCATAAACTGCTGTTTGGGCAAGCGGCAGGACTCGGAAAGGAAGGAACGCCATTTAGCTTTTGGAGTGCTGGATTGATTTCTCTGCACCATGTCGCATTTGTAAAGGTACCAGTGCAGTGAAAACCCTCCAAAAGTGACTCCATTTGGAAAACTAAACCCCTCAAGGAATTTTTCAAGTGGTATAGTGAGCAGTTTGACCCCACAGGTGTTTCATACACTGGGCAGTAAAATAATAAAATTTAGATTTTTCAAAGAAAATGTTGCTTTAGCCCCAAATTCATAATTTTCACAAAGGGTTAAAGGAGAAAAAGCACCCACAGCTTATTACGCAATTTCTCGTGAATACGGCAAGACTCCATTTGTGGAGATAAACTGCTGTTTGAGCACGTGGCGGGGCTCAGAAGGTAAAGAGCACCATGCAACATCTGAGGCCTAGTACGATGGCATTTACTGTCCTGTGTCATGAAAACAGAGGCTCTGGGGTGTCAAAACATTAGAAACCAAAAAAAGGGACCCCATTCAGGAAACTAAACCCCTCAAAGAATTCATCTAGTGGTATAGTGAGAAGATTTAGATTGTAATGTAACACCTTTCAAGGTATTCATCTAGGGGTATAGTGAGAATTTTTAATTTGTGAAGTGACAACCCTCTAGGTATTCATCTAGGGGTATAATAAGAAATACTTTCATTTTAGTAACTAAGGAGGACAACCTGGAAAACCCGCAATGGAGGGAGAGGGAATGGCAGGTCCCACTACCAACCTACCCACCATTCCATAAAATCCAGCCCAAAAAATAAATCAAAGGCCTCAGCAAAAAAAGAGTTGCTGAGACAACCAATCTCATCTGGATTTATTCCTCTCACCCGGTTTTGCAACCTGGATGAGACACACACTCCCTCGGGTCCTTGGTATAGTGAGAATTTTTAGTTTTGTTTTTGGTGTTTTTTTACAAATTTTAAATGATCAAATTTTAAATGGGGCTGGTCAGTAAAAAAATGAATAATTGGTCATGGCCAATATGGGAGACAAAAAAGGTGAATGAAGAATAAAAAAATAAAAAATCCAAGGAGGTATGATATATTTTGAAACATTGTTTCCTGCACAGGCCGGGATTTGTGGGACACGTCTCACATTGGTATGTGGTGTCCTTACGAATGCCTCGCTTGGCGCACACACAACATTTTTTGGGGGCTTCTGTTTTTTTTTCCAGTGGGGGGGATTTCTGTGGGGAAATGCTGGCCGGGAATTATCCTGCTGACGGAAGAACCGGATGAACTGCCCTCTCCTTCCTGGTCACCAAATATCAGGGACTTGATGACCTTTTCCTGAAATTGCAGGAACGTATACCCACTTCCAGCCAGTGGCGGATTAAGTAGACCATGGGCCCTGGGCTGTTACCCAAACTTGGGCCCCCCTTCCGCACAAACACTGCTGTAACTATTTTTAACACTACCTTTTTGGGCAACCATTAACAAATGGGTGTTACGATTCCCCTTGTCACAGGGCTGGGTCCCTACATACTGACAGGATCACACTGTGATGGGACACATCCTCCTGACAAGGGGAATTGTCTATCATTTCTGGACTGCAGAAAGACTTTGTGAGATATGAGTATTTCCTATAATAAACATGTCAGGAGAGGTGACTGATTCTCTATAAATCTAGTGACTCTCAGGTGACGACGTCTCAGATTCTAGTAGTTTTTTTTCCTCTTTTCTTCTCCATCCGGTCCAGAGCTCATGACGACTTCTCCCGGCCATGACTCATTTCTCCAGAATTTGCCACTCAGATGTCTTCGGTTCCTCAACTTTTCCAACATTTCCACACCTATAAACGAAAATGGTGCCACATACTGTGCCCCTAAATATAATAGCACCAAAAACTGCTCGCCTGAATATAATAATACCACACACTGTAAAACACCACATACACACAGCCCCCTGTACATAGTGCCACACACAGCCCCTGTAGATATTACACACCCCCATAGATAGCGCCACACACAGCCCCCTGTAGATATCACACATCCCCCTCGTAGAGAGCGTTACACACAGCCCCTATAGATAGTGCCATACAGCCCCCCTGTAGAGAGCGCCACACGGCCCTCCCTCTCTTGTAAATAGAGCCAAAATCCTCCCCTATAATGAGCGCCACACACATACCGCTGTGGATAGCGCTACACAGCCCCCCCCCTTGTATATAGTGCTACACAGCCCTCCCCCTTTGTATATAGTGTCACACAGCGCTCCCCCTTTGTATATAGTGTCACACAGCGCTCCCCCTTTGTATATAGTGTCACACAGCGCTCCCACCTTTGTATTTAGTGTCACACAGCGCTCCCCCCTTTGTATATAGTGCTAGCGACGCCACCGGTCATGAGGGGGCCTATGCGATCATGTGTGGTTCGGCCAGCCATGGGCCGCCAGGGAGCCTTGGGCCCCGGGCGGCCGCCCGAACCGCCCTAATGATAATCCGCCATTGCTGCCAGCGTATCTGCAGAGGACAAAGGCGCTGTATAAAGCCATCTGTGTAAAATGCACAGACAGCTTCTTATACCATACCGTGGTCTTGCGCATGGTGCTGTATGATTTTATAACCTGGTCAGACAGGTCAACGCGACCCATATATTTGTTGGACTCCTGTACGGAGAATGGTTTGGGACTTGGGTGGTGGATCCGCGTACAGGGACTAGGCTGCCTCTGCTGTCATGAATGCCGGTCAGTAGAAGGACGTCCCCTTTATCCTTATACTTCAGGAGGAGCAGATCGTCACTGCAGACAGCTCTGCTCTCTCCTAATTTTAGGATCTAACTCAGCAAAGTTTTGGGGAGGCCCTTCTGATTTTTGCGGATTGTTCCGCATGCTAAGGTGGATCTGGACGAGAGAACTTTTAGTAATGGGACACTGTTGTAAAAGTTGTCCAGATAAAGATGATATCCTTTGCCAAGTAAAGGATGGATAAGATCCCATACAATCTTTCCACTAATTCCTAGGAAGGGGGGGGGGGGGCATTCTGGGGGATCTATATGGGAATCTTTTCCCTCATAGACCTTAAAAGAGTAGGTGTAACCGGTGGCACTTTCACACAGCTTGTAGAGTTTTATGCCGTACCGGGCTCTTTTATTGGGTAGATACTGCCTGAAGTGCAGTCTACCCTTGAAGCTGACTAGGGATTCATCCACCTAAATATTTTGTTGGGGGGTATAAACGGGGGTATAAAATGGTCTTATTTTATATAGCCTATCAAAATTTGGGTAATTAAAAAAAATTGTAAAACTTTTTTTAGCAAAAAATAAACTGCTGCTCTCAACTGTGGAACGAGAACAGACCAGCGACCCTGCTGTATTCAATTAGTAAGGGTACCCTACCTACCAGGGGAAAAACTAAATGAGACGTGGCATTGCTACCTAACAGGGAACTCGGGCTAGTGGGCAATCTAGGGACACAGCAGGGTGAGTGGGCACAAAAGGGGCAGAAAAGGGGCAGATCGCTGGGTTTTTGGGGTCTTTTTTAACAATCTTTACAGTATTCTCACCGGCTTCCGACTCTGACAGGAATGAGCTTGTCAGAGACGGAGATGCCGGCAAAACAAGTCTCCTGCGCTGTGATTTGCCTGTCAGTACTGACTGGCCAATCACAGCTCGTGCCGGCACGGGAGCACTCTGATTGGCCCTGTGCCGCGAGTCCTGCTCGGCAACTGTCTATGACAGTTGCGATCGGGACGCTGTCACCATGTCTGTTGAATGCGTGAAATCACTTTGATTCTGGACGTACAGTCACACCCAATCGCGGGAAGGGGTTAAAGACAATGAAACATATTATAAACAATAATAATAATAATTAGAAAGTTTAAATAATAACATTTTAATAAGAAAAAATAAAGAATGAAATTTAGTAATTATAATTAGGAATAGGTTGTATTTTTTATTATTGTTATTTTCTACATTATTATTATTATTATTATTTATAATTATTATTTATATTATTATAATGAATATATTATAGAATCTGTTCACATCTGCATCGGGGCTTTCGCTCATAAAGTTAACCTAACCCCGACGCTATGTCCATTGTATGAGGGATCTAAAGGGCACTCGAAGGACCCTATTGACTTGCTGATGGGGACTTCAAAGGCAGTGTGAACAGAGCCTTAATATGTTGTTGTTGTTGTTCTTATTATTATCATTGGAACAAGGCAGGACTCAGACAACAGTGGACCCCTGTGTAAAACATAGAGCACTCTGTAGTTCGCCGCTATCTGGCTTCTCCTAGCGGCCGCCATCATCTGTTACCTGTGCGCCGGCCTCCTCTCCCTCATCCTCAAGGGTGCCGGCATGTACTGCTCCCGCCCACTGCTCGCTCCTGTAGGGTGCACAAGCGCTCTGGTGTCCTCTTAAAGGGTTAGCGCGCCCACCATTACCATCTTACCCAGCCTATCCCTGCGCAGCCTGTCCTATATAAGTCTGTCCTGCCCTTCTTCCTCTGCCTGAGCGTTGCTGTTGTCTTCCCATGTTAGTTTAAGCAAATGGTCCCTTCGTTGTTATCCTGATCCCAGTGTTCCCATGTCATGTTTCCTGTAACTGTGTTTGTTCCTGAGCTGAAGTCTAGTATTCGAGTCGTGTTTGTTAATTCTGCCTCGTTCAGTGTCATCTGCCACGCCAAGCATCATCTATTCCACGAATCATCTGTGCCACGAATCATCTGTGCCAAAACATCTGCTGCATCTTGTGTCTGTCTGGATTTTCATACATGTACTCTTGTGCTGACTTTCCATTGACTGTTGTTTGGCCAGTTGCCACTCCACTACGGCAGGGCGGCCTAGTGGGTCCACACACCCCAGAATTGTGACACGTTCCACTAATTCACCAATAATCATAATCTATAGACAGTAGGAAGCTGCTTATAAGGTGGCAGTGAGCCCCCTTACCTACTGGGCCTCTCTGGACTCAGACAATGCAAAGATTCCTCCGACATCTTTATCTTTTTTTGTATTTTCTTTGTCAGTCTCCATTTTGACATCTTCAGATACAAAAGTCATTTACTGCCAGTCACAGCTTGTGCTCTATATACACCGTTCAGCCATAATGTTGATATCACCTCCCTAATATTGTGTTGGTCACCATCCTGCCACCAAAACAGCTATGACCTGCATGGTCTCCACAAGACGTCTGAAGGTTCCTGTGGTCTCCACAAGACGTCAGCAGCAGATCCTGTAGGTTGTGAGGTGCGGCCTCCAGAGATCAGAATTGTTTTCCCAGCACATCCCACAGATGATCGATTGGATTGAGATCTGGGGAATTTGGAGACGACATCTTGAAGTCTTTGTCATGTTCCTCAAACCATTCCTGAACAATGTCTCCAGTGTGGCGTGGGCACTATCCTGCTGAAAGTGGGCACTGCCATTCAAATTCCCCTTGTGGGCGCTTCTGGCAGAGGACAGGGGTCAGCATGGGCACATTTACTGGTCTGGAGCTATGAACCTCCATATACAGTAAGCTGCGATGCTGTTCGTGTTCTGACACCTTTCTATCATAGACAGCAGTGATTTGTGGTAAAGTAGATCTTCTGTGGGATCGGATCAGACGTGGCTAGCCTCCTCTCACGCACATCAATGAGCCTTGGGTGGCATGACCCTGTCGCCGGTCACCGGTTGTCCTCCCTTCGAGCACTTTTGGTAGATACTAACCACTGCAAACCGGGGACACCCAACAAGACCGGACATTTTGGAGACACTCTGACCCAGTCAACTAGACATCACAATGTGGCCCTTGTCACAGTCGCTCAGATCTTTACACTTTCCCATTTTTTCTGTTTCCAACATCAACTTCAAGAACTGACTGATCACTTGCTGCCGAATATCCCCCCCCCCCCCTTGTCAGGCGCCATTGTAACCAGATAATAAATGCTTTCACTTCACCTGTCAGTAATAATAATGTGATGACTGAACGGTGTGTATATAATTCACAGCTTTTCTCAGACTGCTTCTTTCTATGACCTAATAATTATTATTATATTATTATTATATGATATTTCTATATACTTTTTTTATTTTAATATTATATCTTTTTTTAAGTGTCCCAGTCACTTTGGATCTACATTGACAATTGACACTAGTAATGGGTATACAGGTAATTTTGAAGCCCAGCCTTAAAGGGGTCCACTAATGATAAGCTGGTGATTAGCTGAACCCCGAGCAATCAGCTTTAATCTGTGGGTTATTACAGCAGCAAGTGTTCAATATCCTGCAGCACCACCACAGGAGAAATAAAGTATTACACAGTTTATCATTTAAATTAATGGTCTGTCCATGTAATGCATGGACGTTTCTGGTCCTCCAATGCGATAGACGCTCTTTATAGCCACTCTCCACTCAGTCTAATAGATAAGGGTCCAGAAAGGTATTGACCATTCTCTAATACAGTTTTTAACATATGTTTTCTAATCCAGACAATCCCTCTAGAAAAAGATAACTAATTAACTAGTTCGTCCTGTCCCAGCTTTTTTTCTATTAATCAGATGGAGACCACCGGTGGTGGGTCCTCCAATCCTGTGAAGAAGAACATGGGCAATCCACATAATGGACAGTCTTGTAACTTGAAGATCCTGGGCCCCAATACTATGTCTGCAACAGGGCCACCTCACCTACCAAGTTCTTGTGGCAGAGGGCCTTTTGGGGCCCCTCTGGCACTAAGACCATGGTGCAACTGCTATCTCTGCCCCCCTAAAGCTGAACCCCTAGATGAGCCAGGCTGTTCATAGGGAGAACTGCTATTTGTAGGTTCTGAAGTGGGTCTTTTTTTTTTTTAAACTTTTTTTATACCCATATGTTCTGAAAGGACCGCTCTATGCCGGGAATACCCATAAAACGACTAAGAAACTGCTCCTTTTAATGCAAATTATCATAAAACCCACTCCTTTTAGGGTCAAGATTGCAGGACAGTCCTATGAAAATCAGGACTGTTTGTATGTAAGGGATTCGGGATTTGTCTATGGTAGATACAATCTCTTCACAATGTGTCTTTTTATGTTAGCAGAAAGCGCCAAGACTCGGGGTCATTTGATAACCTTGTGTCGTCTCCGCATGTATTCTTGCAGTGAGATGGGATAGATTTGTCTCCGGGTGACACAAGTCGTCGCTGACACTCACGCTGTTTACATTTCGCTGTTTTATCCCTCCATGAAAGTGAATTAGAGCTAATTACACAAGCTTTTGTCTTAATAGTTTGCTGCAGACACTGTGAACATTGGCCAGGCTCCCTTTATTTCCGCACTTTATCTTTTTAGGGGTGTTTTATGTATGGAATATTTTTCCGTTACAACTCGCTTGTTTCCATTAGCTCAGCCTAATGTATTTAAAGTGACTATTCATGAAAATGTCAAAGCCTCCATTTAGCGAGAAAAAAAAAAAAGTATTAATGCACATTCCTTGCTGACATTGGCGAACCAGCCCCATATTTTTCTCCAGGGTGACTCAGGGTTTCTTTATTAACTTCCTAATTATTATAAGGTAAGAAATGGGTAGTAGGAAAAAATGCGGCTATAACAGATCAGTTATGAGTTTCTCCATAGCTATCCTTAACCCAAATTTTTTTGTAAATATATCTCCCAAATAAAGCAAGAATCACCTGGAAATATAAGCGCACAAGTCTCTGTATATATATACAGTGGGTGGTCCTGAAACGGTTAAAAAGAAGAGGTGGTTCAGCAATGAATCAGCCTTCGATCCTGCATGTGATTCCATCTTCAAGCTGCTGTGACCCCAGATACTGCTGAGCGAACACATTCGAAAATTTCCGACACATGAACACTGGACTTCAAGAAATAGCAGATGTAGTCAAATCGAGGACAAAGAATAAAAAAACCCCTAGGAATAAAATGTCCTCCTACTACATCGCAGAACAAAGGATTTTCTGGAATTTTC
Source organism: Rhinoderma darwinii (assembly GCF_050947455.1). Classification (NCBI taxonomy): domain Eukaryota; kingdom Metazoa; phylum Chordata; class Amphibia; order Anura; family Rhinodermatidae; genus Rhinoderma; species Rhinoderma darwinii. Next base: position 400,607,637 of record NC_134690.1, read on the forward strand.
TTGATAGAAATAATATGGTAATACTTTTATGTCGTGTCTTATGATCATTGTTTAATAAAAGGGGTAATGGGTTTGAAACAGATAAGGAATTACGTTTCTAAACAGACACTAAAGGGGGTCCTACACTTAAGATAGCTGTCCCTGTAGCAGCTTTTCCTCCCGATCCCCCATATATAGGCCCACTCAGCTCGGTACATGTTTTTTCAATGTGGCGGGGGTAATAAGCCAATGCCAGACACATCAAAGGATCGGGCATGTCTAAATTTAACATGCCCGATCCTAGTTTCCTCGGAAATCTGCTATCGGAGGGAAGTCGGGAAACCCAATACACATGAGATCATAATCTGATCGCACCAAAATTGGTTGGTTGGGACAAAATGTATCCAATGTGTATATTCACCTTAAGATCAATCTGTGTGTATACAGAAAAATAATTTCCTTCGACATTTGCTTTTGCTTATATATAGTAGGCAGCCAATGCAATTTTTCCCTTTACTTTACTTCTAGTCTCTTCTGTTCCATTCAAGTCCCTTCACTTTATATCTGTTTCCTTCAAGTCCCTTCACTTTATATCTGTTTCCTTCAAGTCCCTTCACTTTATATCTGTTTCCTTCAAGTCCCTTCACTTTATATCTGTTTCCTTCAAGTCCCTTCACTTTATATCTGTTTCCTTCAAGTCCCTTCACTTTATATCTGTTTCCTTCAAGTCCCTTCACTTTATATCTGTTTCCTTCAAGTCCCTTCACTTTATATCTGTTTCCTTCAAGTCCCTTCACTTTATATCTGTTTCCTTCAAGTCCCTTCACTTTATATCTGTTTCCTTCAAGTCCCTTCACTTTATATCTGTTTCCTTCAAGTCCCTTCGCTTCAAGCTGCTTTTTTTTGAGTCCTTATCCTCCACTTCAAATCCTTCCCTTCTCTTCAATTCCGCACCCTTTAAGTCTCTTCTCTTTATTTGAAGTAACTTTTATTTTCGAGCTCATTCAAGCCGCTTTCCTTTCCTTCGAGATCCTTCTCATTGCTTTGAGTCTTTTTCCAAAACACAGAGGTTCTTCTCATATATACATGTCCCTTCTCTTTAAGTCTGCATCCTATGAGTCTCTTCCTTGAATTTCAAGCACCTTCAGTTTCAGTACCTTACTTTTCTTTTTGAGTAACATCCTACCCCTCTAGTCTCTCCCCTTCCATTTTAAAGTCCCTTCTCTACAAGTTCCATATCTCCAAGCCCCTTCCCTTAACGTCTCTCTCAGTTGATCCCCCAAGGATGCCCTTAAAAAAAAACCTTGTTTGTTCTCTTCCCGTCCCTAATAGTTCAGTCTTTTTCTTTCTCTTTAAGCCTCTTCCCATCATTTTGAGCCTTCCCTTCAAAAACCCTTTTCTTTTCCAGTCCCTTCTTTACCCTTTGGGTTTCTTACATTCTCTTCCCTACTCTTTCACTCAGATCCCTTCTTCTTTCTTTTTGGTTCCTTCCTGTATGGGTTTCCATTGGGTACAGTTTCTTCTTACAATCAGTAAGAGTGTTTAAGTGTCTCAAAATAGACGAATAATATTGCCAAAAATTTGTTGGGCTCACCAGGATTTATAATTACAAGTTGGGGTGGGAGGGGGAGATGCCATTTATGAGAAAAACCTATGCCCCAAAAGTTTCCACTTGTAAACTTTTTGTACACATAGAATTTTATGACATTTGATACTATGTGTCAACATGTTTTTTTTAGGGCTATTGGCTTTGCAGTGCACATGTTCGCTTGTGATATGGACATTAGATAGTAAGCCTCATTGGTCACATTCTTGGGGAGGCAGATATAGCAATATAGCCCCAGCCTTATGGTGTCACAAAAATTATTTTGTGACACATCACTCTAGAGGATAGAACATGATGGGAAGCAAATAAAATACATGTCACATATGAAAATATATCATGGAGAACATTCAAAACATTCCTACTAAGCTCCTCATGTTGCATCCAGGAGCAGTCAATGTCATGACTGATATAGTAGAACAGCCCATATATTTCTAGCATATCATATCATTCTACGTGCTTAAGGAATTGACACAATATTCATTTCCATTTTTTTCCAGTTGACAAGAATGTGGAAAACGTAAATGGAACAGAAAATTATATTTTTGCGAGGTATTGTTTTCATCACATTCTGTCTAATTCTAGTCTATCAAAAACCTTGTCTCATAAAAATAAGAAGGCAGCAAATCTGCAAATGTGAATTTTATATTGTCTGCTACTAATGAATACATCAATGTTCAGCAGATTTTATAAACACATCTGAATTATATGATATGGCATTATAGTAAACAGCACATATTTATATGCTGGTAGGCATCAGTTTTATGTAAATTCATGTATGATTCTTTCCACAGATAGATGAGTAGAAATAAACAACGATAGATAGATAGATAGATAGATAGATATGAGACACTGGTCCAAATGGACTCTAACTACTATAATACTGCCCCCTATATACAAGAATATAACTACTATAATACTGCTCCTATATACAAGAATATAACTACTATAATACTGCCCCCTATATACAAGAATATAACTACTATAATACTGCCACTATATACAAGAATATAACTACTATAATACTGCTCCTACATACAAGAATATAACTACTATAATACTGCTCCTATATACAAGAATATAACTACTATAATACAGCCCCTATATACAAGAATATAACTACTATAATACTGCTCCTATATACAAGAATATAACTACTATAATACTGCCCCCTATACACAAGAATATAACTACTATAATACTGCTCCTATATACAAGAATATAACTACTATAATACTGCCCCCTATATACAAGAATATAACTACTATAATACTGCCCCCTATATACAAGAATGTAACTACTATAATACTGCTCCTATATACAAGAATATAGCTACTATAATACTGCCCCTATATACAAGAATATAACTACTATAATACTGCTCTCTATATACAAGAATATAACTACTATAATACTGCCCCCTATATACAAGAATATAACTACTATAATACTGCTACCTGTATACAAGAATATAACTGCTATAATACTGCTCCTATATACAATAATATAACTACTATACTACTGCTCCTATATACAAGAATATAACTACTATAATACTGCCCCTATATACAAGAATATAACTACTATAATACTGCCACTATATACAAGAATATAACTACTATAATACTGCTCCTACATACAAGAATATAACTACTATAATACTGCTCCTATATACAAGAATATAACTACTATAATACTGCCCCCTATATACAAGAATATAACTACTATAATACTGCCCTCTATGTACAAGAATATAACTACTATAATACTGCTCCCTATATACAAGAATATAACTACTATAACACTGCCCCCTATATACAAGAATATAACTGCTATAATACTGCCCCTATATACAAGAATATAACTACTATAATACTTCTCCTATATACAAGAATATAACTGCTATAATACTGCCCCTATATACAAGAATATAACTACTATAATACTGCTTCTATATACAAGAATATAACTACTATAATACTGCTCCTATATACAAGAAAATAACTACTATAATACTGCCCCTATATACAAGAATTGAACTGCTATAATACTGCCCCTATATAAAAGAATATAACTACTATAATACTGCTCCTATATACAACAATATAACTACTATAATACTGCCCCCTATATACAAGAATATAACTACTATAATACTGCTCCTATATACAATAATATAACTACTATAATACTGCCCCTATATACAAGAATATAACTACTATAATACTACTCCTATATACAAGACTATAACTACTATAATACTGCTCCTATATACAAGAATATAACTACTATAATACTGCTCCTATATACAAGAATATAATTACTATAATACTGCCCCTATAAACAAGAATATAACTACTATAATACTGCCCCCCTATATACAAGAATATAACTACTATAATACTGCCCCTATATACAAGAATATAACTACTATAATACTGCTCCTATATACAAGAATATAACTACTATAATACTGCCCCTATATACAATAATTTAACTGCTATAATACTGCCCCTATATACAAGAATATAACTACTATAATACTGCTCCTATATACAAGAATATAACTACTATAATACTGCCCCTATATACAAGAATATAACTACTATAATACTGCCACTATATACAAGAATATAACTACTATAATACTGCCCTCTATATACAAGAATATAACTACTATAATACTGCTCCTATATACAAGAATATAACTACTATAATACTGCTCCTATATACAAGAATATAACTACTATAATACTGCCCCTGTATACAAGAATATAACTGCTATAACACTGCTCCTATATACAGGAATATAACTACTATAATACTGCCCCCTATATACAAGAATATAACTACTGTAATACTGCCCCCTATATACAAGAATATAACTCCTATAATACTGCTCCCTATATACAAGAATATAACTACAATAATACTGCCCCTATATACAAGAATATAACTACTATAATACTGCCCCTATATACAAGAATATAACTACTATAATACTGCCCCTATATACAAGAATATAATTACTGTAATACTGCCCCTATATACAAGAATATAACTACTATAATACTGCTCCTATATACAAGAATAAAACGACTATAATACTGCCTCTATATACAAGAATAAAAGTACTATAATACTGCCCCTATATACAAGAATATAACTACTATAATACTGCCCCTCTATACAAGAATATAACTACTATAATACTGCCCCTATATGCAAGAATATAACTACTATAATACTGCCCCTATATGCAAGAATACAACTACTATAATACTGCCCCTATATACAAGAATATAACTACTATAATACTGCTCCTATATACAAGAATATAACTACTATAATACTGCCCCTATATACAAGAATATAACTACTATAATACTGCCCCCTATATACAAGAATATAACTACTATAATACTGTCCCTATATACAAGAATATAACTACTATAATACTGCCCCTGAATGCAAGAATATAACTACTATAATACTGCCCCTATATGCAAGAATACAACTACTATAATACTGCCCCTATATACAAGAATATAACTACTATAATACTGCTCTTATATACAAGAATATAACTAATATAATACTGCCCCTATATACAAGAATATAACTACTATAATACTGCCCCCAATATACAAGAATATAACTGTCATAATACTGCCCCCTATATACAAGAATATAACTGCTATAATACTGCCCCTATATACAAGAATATAACTAATATAATACTGCCCCTATATGCAAGAATATAACTACTATAATACTGCCCCTATATACAAGAATATAACTACTATAATACTGCTCCTATATACAAGAATATAACTACTATAATACTACTCCTATATACAAGAATATAACTACTATAATACTACCCCTATATACAAGAATATAACTACTATAATACTGCTCCTATATACAAGAATATAACTACTATAATACTGCCCCTATATACAAGAATATAACTGCTATAACACTGCTCCTATATACAGGAATATAACTACTATAATACTGCCCCCTATATACAAGAATATAACTACTGTAATACTGCCCCCTATATACAAGAATATAACTCCTATAATACTGCCCCCTATATACAAGAATATAACTACTATAATACTGCCCCTATATACAAGAATATAACTACTATAATACTGCTCCTATATACAAGAATATAACTACTATAATACTACTCCTATATACAAGAATATAACTACTATAATACTACCCCTATATACAAGAATATAACTACTATAATACTGCTCCTATATACAAGAATATAACTACTATAATACTGCCCCTATATACAAGAATATAACTGCTATAACACTGCTCCTATATACAGGAATATAACTACTATAATACTGCCCCCTATATACAAGAATATAACTACTGTAATACTGCCCCCTATATACAAGAATATAACTCCTATAATACTGCCCCCTATATACAAGAATATAACTACTATAATACTGCCCCTATATACAAGAATATAACTACTATAATACTGCCCCCTATATACAAGAATATAACTACTATAATACTGCCCCTATATACAAGAATATAATTACTGTAATACTGCCCCTATATACAAGAATATAACTACTATAATACTGTTCCTATATACAAGAATAAAACGACTATAATACTGCCTCTATATACAAGAATAGAAGTACTATAATACTGCCCCTATATACAAGAATATAACTACTATAATACTGCCCCCTCTATACAAGAATATAACTACTATAATACTGCCCCTATATGCAAGAATACAACTACTATAATACTGCCCCTATATACAAGAATATAACTACTAAACTACTATAATACTGCTCCTATATACAAGAATATAACTACTATAATACTGCCCCTATATACAAGAATATAACTAGTATAATACTGCCCCCTATATACAAGAATATAACTACTATAATACTGTCCCTATATACAAGAATATGACTACTATAATAATGCCCCTGTATGCAAGAATATAACTACTATAAGGCTGGGTTCACACGTGGCGGAATTTCACTTAAATTCCGCTGCGGACACTCCGCAGCGTTAATCCGCAGCGGAGCCGTTTGTCCATTGACTTACACTTTAATTTAGCAGTGTTCGTTTAGACGAGGCGTAAAATTCCGCTGCGGAGCATAGGCTGCGGAGCGGAATTTGGTGTCCGCAGCCTGCTCTGTCTGTTGCGGAGCAGTGGCGGACTCATGGCGGAATTTCTCCATTGACTTCAATGGAGATTCTAAGTTCCGCAATGAAGTCCGCAGCTGTCATGCACATGTTATGTGTGCTGCGGATGCGTCTTGCTTTTTTGCCATGACATTTCTTCATTCTGGCTGGACCTATGTATTTCTAGGTCTACAGCCAGACTGAGGAAGTCAATGGGGCTCCCGTAATGACGGGAGCGTTGCTAGGAGACGTCAGTAAATAGTCACTGTCCAGGGTGCTGAAAGAGTTAAGCGATCGGCAGTAACTGTTTCTGCACCCTGGACAGTGACTACCGATCCCAATATACAGCAACCTGTAAAAAAAAATGAAGTTCATACTTACCGAGAACTCCCTGCTTCTGTCTCCAGTCCGGCCTCCCAGGATGACGTTTCAGTCTAAGTGACGGCTGCAGCCAATCACAGGCCAAGCACAGGCTGCAGCGGTCACATGGACTGGCGCGTCATCCAGGGAGGTCGGGCTGGATGCCGAAAGAGGGACGTCTCACCAAGACAACGGCCGGTAAGTATGAAATTCTTTTACTTTCACTAGGGAAAGTGCTGTCCCTTCTCTCTATCCTGCACTGATAGGGAGAAGGGAAGCACTTTTCCCGCAGTCCGCAGCAGCTAGTCCGCATCAATTTACTGCACATTTTGTGCAGATCCGCAGCAGAATCTGCAACGCAGATTCTGTGCGGCATTGATGCGGACAGTTGCGGAGGAAATCCGCCACGTGTGGTCATGCCCTAATACTGCCCCTATATGCAAGAATACAACTACTATAATACTGCCCCTATATACAAGAATATAACTACTATAATACTGCTCCTATATACAAGAATATAACTACTATAATACTGCCCCTATATACAAGAATATAACTACTATAATACTGCCCCCTATATACAAGAATATAACTACTATAATACTGCTCCTATATACAATATAACTACTATAATACTGCCCCCTATATACAAGAATATAACTGCTATAATACTGCACCTATATACAAGAATATAACTACTATAATACTGCCCCTATACACAAGAATATAACTACTATAATACTGCCCCCTATATACAACAATATAACTACTATAATACTGCTCCTATATACAAGAATATAACTACTATAATACTGCCCCTATATACAAGAATATAACTACTATAATACTGCTCCTATGTACAAGAATATAACTACTATAATACTGCCTCCTATATACAAGAATATAACGACTATACTACTGCACCTATATACAAGAATATAACTACTATATTACTGCTCCTATATACAAGAATATAACTACTATAATGCTGCCCCCTATATACAAGAATATAACTACTATAATACTGCCCTCTATATACAAGAATATAACTACTATAATACTGCCCCTATATACAAGAATATAACTACTATAATACTTCCTCCTGTATACAAGAATATAACTACTATAATACTGCCCCCTATATACAAGAATATAACTACTATAATACTGCCCCTATATACAAGAATATAACTACTATAAGGGCGGGTTCACACATGGCGGATTTTCACTTAAATTCCGCTGCGGACACTCCGCAGCGTTAATCCGCAGCGGAGCCGTTTCTCCATTGACTTTCACTTTAATTTCGCAGTGTTCGTTTACACGATGCGTACAATTCCGCTGCGGAGCATAGGCTGCGGAGCGGAATGTGGTGTCCGCAGCATGCTCTGTCTGTTGCGGACTGGTTGCGGACTCATGGCGGAATTTCTCCATTGACTTCAATGGAGATTCTAAGTTCCGCAATGAAGTCCGCAGCTGTCATGCACATGTTATGTGTGGTGCGGAGCGTATTGGTTTTTTAACATGACATTTCTTCATTCTGGCTGGACCTATGTATTTCTAGGTCTACAGCCAGACTGAGGAAGTCAATGGGGCTCCCGTAATGACGGGAGCGTTGCTAGGAGACGTCAGTAAATAGTCACTGTCCAGGGTGCTGAAAGAGTTAAGCGATCGGCAGTAACTGTTTCAGCACCCTGGACAGTGACTACCGATCCCAATATACATGTATCTGTAAAAAAACATATAAGTTCATACTTACCGAGAACTCCCTGTTTCTGTCTCCAGTCCGGCCTCCCAGGATGACGTTTCAGTGGAAGTGACGGCTGCAGCCAATCACAGGCCAAGCACAGGCTGCAGCGGTCACATGGACTGCCGCGTCATCCAGGGAGGTCGGGCTGGATGCCGAAGGAGGGACGCGTCATCAAGACAACGGGCGGTAAGTATGAATTTCTTTTACTTTCACTAGGGAAAGTGCTGTCCCTTCTCTCTATCCTGCACTGAATAGGGAGAAGAGAAGCACTTTTCCTGCAGTCCGCAGCGGCCAGTCCGCATCAATTTTCTGCACATTTTGTGCAGATCCGCAGCCGTAATCCGCAACCCGGATTAGGTGCGGCATTGATGCGGACAGTTGCGGAGGAATTCCGCCATGTGTGGTCATGCCCTAATACTGCCTCCTGTATACAAGAATATAACTACTATAATACTGCCCCTATATACAAGAATATAACTACTATAATACTGCCCCCTATATACAAGAATATAATTACTATAATACTGCCCCTATATACAAGAATATAACTACTATAATACTGCCCCCTATATACAAGAATATAACTACTATAATACTGCCCCCTATATACAAGAATATAACTACTATAATACTGCCCCTATATACAAGAATATAACTACTATAATACTGCTCCTATATACAAGAATATAACTACTATAATACTGCCCCTATATACAAGAATATAACTACTATAATACTGCTCCTATATACAAGAATATAACTACTATAATACTGCCCCTATATACAAGAATATAACTGCTATAATACTGCCCCCTATGTACAAGAATATAACTAGTATAATACTGCCCCTATATACAAGAACATATCTACTATAATACTGCTCCTATATACAAGAATATAACTACTATAATACTGCTCCTATATACAAGAATATAACTACTATAATACTGCTCCCTATATACAAGAATATAACTACTATAATATTGCCCTTATATACATGAATACAACTGCTATATATACTGCCCCTTTGTATAGGGATAGGCAAGATTACTTTTCTTATTTCCTATATCTCAAGTTTTACTTTAAGTGGGTTATCTAGACTTATATATTGATGGCCTACCCTTAAGTAAATGGTACTGAGCGGCAGTACCAGGCATAGGAATATCCACGTATACCATTGTGCCTTTTGTAACAATGAAATGAAGCGGTTCTTTATTCTAATGATTTGCGAGGGTCCCGGTGGTCAGACCCCCACCAATTAAACATTGATGGCACATCCTAAGGATAGACTGTAAGAGTTTTAGAACCGGAAGATTTGTGTATGGAACATGTTCATGATTGACTGTGGTTTAACCCAGGAGAGACCTGAAGAGGTTAATGGAACCTATAAAGAGATATTTCGTACTTGGAGCTTTTTGTATTTCTCCTGAAGACATTGAGTATTAGTAGAATAAATTCTATCCACGTCTTTTATAAAGAAGCACAATTAGAGGAGACGTGGCCTCTTGTGTCCCGGGTGTTGTTCCTTTGCCATCTTCCATTGAAGGACTAGATGAGGGGTGGACGTTTTTGTCCGTAAATAAAGCCGCCCACAGAAACTGCCCATGGACAAGACGTCCGGATGAAACGTCGGGCTCAGCAACAATGGAGGTAATGTAGTACATGTCAGTGCAGATTGCCTCTGCCCCTCGGATGAACCTCGCCGATGTCATCATAACAGTAAGGAAAGGTAATTGGTTTCAATAACCCATAATTGCACACTTCATAATTTTTTTTATGGTTACCTTAATGTTCGCCGTACGTTTTCCCCATGACAGCTCTTGAGACACATATTCACCGATCCTTCTCGAGACTTGTGGAAACTGAATCAGGGAATTGATAAACTCTCAGCTGCCAAAAAGATGTATAATTATTATTAGAGGGTGACCAGCTGTGGACCCCCATGTGTCGTACCCTGAGATGACACCCGCAGCTGAGCCTGGCGTTACCGTAATAGTTATTATGGGCTGGGAAAGGTAAACGGAAGTGCATGGGGCACCGTATTTCTGCCTGAAATCTTCCGATACAAGTTTTTTTTCAATATTAAGTCCACAGTATAGATCCCTTGCACATCCTATTTGGGAGCTCTACTCCCCCACAACTTTTTTTTTGCCCCCTTTATGTGACTTTCATATTACCCTATACAAAAAAAAAAAAACACTGTAGACACACAATAGACTGTAGACTGGGGAGGATTACCGGATACCGATCCCAGGGCTGGACCGGGATACTGTAAAGGGTAGTGATCGACCACCACGGGCAGCCTCAGTGGTGCACGAAGAGAGAGTTACTAACTTCATAGCACATCCAAAGGCAGTGGGCTCCTCACTTAACCTTGGAGTAGGCTGTGAGGTAGTGGGTTGGTTCTGGCAGTAACCGAGGAGGAGCCAGCATTCGGTTGAGGTCCCCACCCCGAATTGACCACTCAGCTTGTTACCACTGTCCTCTGAAAAAAGAAATATTGTAAAGAAACCAACTGCCTTGTCGATTGCCCCACCGTTACAAGCAGCCATAACCACTGGTGCCTCTCGCCCTACCAACCCCCTTTATTTGCATACAGTACACATTTTAAATTGACACACTATATGGGTATTCGGGGCACAAATCATCCGTTATAGAGGGCATCTAACAAGGTCATTGTGAGCATCTAGGGTCCAATACAGAATAGACCCCAACAGATCCATCATGAATCCTGTGACAACATATCCCATAATACCAGTGTGAACAGAGCTTTAGTCACGGAATGGAAATGTTGAGTGGCGGGCACCAATCAGCTCCCTATATCTCCAGACCCATTTTATTGGGGTAGAGGGACATTGGGATAACCCAACCTGAGGAGTAATGCCTCATGCACACGACAGTGTGCGCCGGCCGGGTCCCGTCAGTGATCTGTGGAGAGATAGGTCATGTCCTATCTTTCCACGGATTGGAGAATCGGGTTAGTATTCATGGACCCGATTGACCCGCTCGGATGCCGTGAAAAATGGCCTGAGTGGCACTAAATTTATATGAATGGGGTCGAAAATCAGATACAAATTAAATCTACAAATTAAAATGATGTTATAGTCACAGAGCGCGAGACTCCTGTTATATTGACGATGGAAATAATGAAAATGAAGTGATGCCTCCAGCTCGTGTAGCGTCTGCACAACTATCTGCTGATTAAAAATCCACTTTTCCCGCTGGCTTCATCATTCTGACAAATAAAATGGGCCACATTCTAAGTATTGATAGGAAGAGCGCGCGGCTCATGGTAATGACAGCCTTGGAATAACAGATTCAGGAGCGGCTCGGCTAGGACTTGACGGCCCGTATCGATTAGGGGTGGGGGGGGGGGGGTGGACTGCATAAAGGCTTCTTATCATAGTGCTTAACATGTAATGGAGGGATTCTGTACGGCAGCGGGTGAAGCTCCATTGTACGGCGCACATTCATCAATGTACTTCTCCGTTGTATTTGCTTCCTTTATTTTATTTTTACATTTTTTTCTTCTCTTGTGCTGTCGAAAAGAAATGAAACAATTGTGAGCTCTAGAAACGCTCTGAAATTATTGGAATGGCGGTGAGTTAAGGATGATTTGTTTTTACTAAAGAAGAAAAGTTGAAAACCGTAATAATTTCTATTTATTAATCGATCTTTACTTTTTTATACGAATGAACCATCTCAACCGTTTTAGGAGAAGGTCTGCCTTATAGGGGTTGTACAGGATAAGAAAAACATGGCTGCCTTCTTCCAAAAACAGCGCCACATCTGTTCACAGGTTGTTTGTGGTATTGCAGCTCAGCCTCATTCACTTGATTGGAAGTAAGCTGCAACACCAGACACAACCCAAGGGTAACTGTGGCGCTGTTTCTGCAAGAGTGCAGCCATGTTTTTTTTTTTTAATGCTGGAAAATCCCTTTAAGTCGGCCATATACAGTTAGGTCCAGAATTATTTGGGCAGTGACTCAAGTTTTGGCATTTTATCTGTTTACCAAAACATATTAAACATAGTTATATAATCTTAAAGTGCAGACTCTCAGCTTTAATTTGAGGGTATTCACATCCTAATTTGAGGAAGAGTTTAGGAATTACTGCTCTTTAATATGTAGCTGCCTCTTTTTCAAGGGACCAAAGGTAATTGGAGAATTATCTCACAAGCTATTTAATGGGCTGCATGGGCTATTCCCCCGTTAATCCAACATCAATTAAGCATGTAAATGGTCTGGAGTTGATTCCAGGTGCGGCATTTGCATTTGGAAGCTGTTGCTGTGAACCCACAACATAAGGTGAAAGGAGCTTCCAATGCAAGTGACACCGACCATCGTTAGGCTGAAAAAATGATGAAATTCATCAGTGAGAAGCACAAATGTCAGGAGCGGCCAAATCAACAGTTTGGGACATTCTTGAAAAAAAAAAAACGCGCACTGGTGATCTCGCGTACTCCAAAAGGCCTGGACGTACACAGAAGACAACAGTGGTGGATGATCGCAGAATCCTTTCCAGGAGGATTCTCTACAAAGTATTAAAAAAAGCCATTATATTTATGGGAATGTTAATTTGTGCAATTACTTTTGAGCCCCTGAAATGAAAAATGGCGGCAATTCCTAAACGTTTTACAGGAGATTTTTGTTCAATCCCTTGAATCAAACCTGAATGTCTAAACTCCAAATCCATCTCAGATGTTTCATTTCAAATCCAATGTGGTGGCAGCAGAGCCCAAATCATGAAGATTGTGTCACTGTCCAAATAATTCTGGACCTCACTGTACATGAGATAACTGACGGTCACCCCACTATTATCTCACATATACTGGGATCAGTCTTCAGACGTCTCTGGCAGCGATTATCTTATAATAAATCTGGAGTGTCCGATCTTTGATTTCCCTGATGGCAGTACCAGGATTCTATAATAGATGGATTATCCTTATATTGGATCGGTGGGAGTCCAACTCTCCGCATCCCTGAACTGTCCCATTTAAGTGGTCTACACTAGGAACAATGATCCTAGACCACCAGCAATATTTACCCCATAACCATCCTAGACCACCAGGGATATTAACCCCTCAACTATTCTAGACCACAAGGGATATTAACCCCTCAACCCTCCTAGACCACCAGAGATATTAACCCCTCAACCCTCCTAGCCCACCAGGGAGCTAACCCCTCAACCATCCTAAACTTTTGGGAATGTTAACCCCTCAACCATCCGACTCCAACAGGGATATTAACCCCTCAACCATCCTAGACCACCAGGGATATTAACCCTTCAACCAACCTAGGCTACCAGGGATATTAACCACTTAACCATCCTAGACATCAGGGATATTAACCCCTCAAGCGTCCTAAGCTACCAGGGATATTAACGCCTTGTATTACAGCGCTGTCCCATTTAATTTGTCTACACTAGGAATAATGATCCTAGAGCACCAGTAATATTTACCCCTCAACCATCCTAGACCACCAGGGGACATTAACCCCTCAACCATCGCAGACCACCAGGGATGATAACCCCTCAACCATCCTAGACCACCGAGGATATTAACCCCTTAACTATCTTATACCACCAGGAAAATTAACCTCTCAACCATCCTAGACCACCAGGGATATTAACCCCTCAACCATCCTAGGCTACCAGGGACATTGACTCCTCAACCATCCTAGACCACCAGAGATATTAACCCCTCAACTATCCTTGACCACCAGGGACATTAATCCCTCAACCATCCTAGACCACCAGGGATATTAACCCCTCAACCATCCTAGACTACTAGGGCTATTAACCCCTTATACCCTGATCACAAGTGATATTAAAATACTCATGACCTTAACTCCTTAACCCAAACCACTAGTGATATTAAAACCTTGCAAACCATCAAAACTAAACATTAAATCACCATAGACCATAAGAGATATTAAACTTTAAGAAACTCAAGACCACCAGTGATATTAATCTCTGACACCTCCTAGACCAGCTGGGGTATTAACTTCCAAAACATCCTAGAAAGCTAACTGGCAGTATTATTTAGGCATTAGACGACCCTATTATTTTGTCCCTGTGAGGTGGTTTCTATTTATGAATCATATGGACCTGTTATTTCATATGGATGGTGTTATTATTTGAGCTCCGCATGTCAATGTTTATTTAGACTTTGTGCGGCGCAGCTACTTGGGCGCTGTATAGTATATTATTCTGGCAGGTTATATTGGTAGTGGTGCTGTATAGGATTGTTATTCAGGCAGCTGTAGGTTATGAAGCTCCATATAAGTGTTATTGGGGCAATTTATGGCACTATTATTTGAGCCCCATACTGGTAATTATCCTTTGTATGGTACAATATTATTTTGCACTGTATGACAGCATTATTTGGGCATTACCACACAGAGTACTATATAATCTAACGCCTCCTCTATGATTGCCCTTTTTGTTATGTCTAAAAGGAGGCCTGGAGCATTAAGATTTTGTGTTGTTTTTTTTTGTTTTGTTTTTGGCTTTTATCACTATTGTTTTTTTTTAGGTTGTTTTAATAAAAAAAAATCCTGTTACTTCTTGGTCTTGATGGATTTTAATTTGATTTTTTTATTCTAATTATGGTTTGTGTGAATACCCAGGGCAGCTCGTCGAATTAACTTGTAAATACATGTTGAACATTAACAAGTAATCATCTAAATTGATCTATTTTCGGCAAACAGTGCCACTTTTGTCCATAGGTTGTGTCTGGTATTGCCCATTCCTCCAATAGGCATTCATGTATAAATAACATTGGCTGAAGGGGTTGTTAAAGTTTTAATAAGCCATTCGGAACCAATTCCTAGCAGGACACCACTTTGTACATTATAAGAATTACAGATCTGTCAACAGCAGCCTGCTGACAGTTTCCAGATTTCGTCAATTTTTTTTTTTTTTACTTTACAGAAAAAAATCTCAATTTCATTGAATGCTTGTTTTACTTTAAGAGTCTAATAAAAGCCAATAATTATATTTTTCCAGCATTTGAAGGCAGCCAGACCTAGTTTTGTTTGTTTCATCAGCTTTGGTGAGACAGCGCCGCATTGCACGGCGTCTCCGCTTGAACAGAGAATGTAGACAGCAGCTGACAGTGTCTTGCAGAGAGCGGTTATTCTCTGTGCAGCATCTGAAGGAAATCCACAAATTGGAAAGCGCTTTTCATGAGCAATAAGACCTGTAGCTTAAAGTTTGTATGAACCCCGGTTCACAGCAGAGGAAGGACAAGATGTGGGTGCATCCTGCGCAAATCATCAAATTAATTCAATGCGAGACGTCCCAGGAGAGCCGCACTTGTCACTTTATTGCTTTCCCCCGTTCTATCTGCTGATATACCGGAGACAGCGGCAATAACCCTGAACTTATGTATACTGTAAGATCCAAAATCTGGAGGAACAATTCTAGAAAAAGACTGCAAAGTTATAGAAGAAGCACATTGAGATCTCCGTCACATCTCACCGATCTATCCTGTCCCCTTCTATAAAGGAGAATTACAAAAACCGTGTATAAAATACAACGTTACTACATGACAACTTATCTTTACATCCTTATTCCTGTATTAAAGTGAATTTCCGCCTTTTATATCCATTTCATTTTTAGGTGCAACCAGAATTTTTTCTTAGTATATTTTAAGGGTATGTTCACACAGGGCAGATACGCTGCGTAAGAGTACACCATACCTCCCAACTTTCAAGTATCACAAAGAGGGCCAACGCGGCAATTTTTTTTTAATTTAAAGCCACGCCTCTAATCCCACCCAATCTCCGCCCATACACACCCGATTCAGCCCACACAGTATCATGTTCTCATAGCGTCTCCCACACAGTATAATACCAAATAGCTGCCCCCACACAATATAATGCCCTCATAGCTGACACCATACAGTATAATGCCCCCATAGCTGCCCCATACAGCATAATGCCCCCATAGCTGCCTCCACACAGTATAATGCCCCATAGCTGCCCCTTACAGATTAATGTCCCCAAAGCTGCCCCCATACAGCATAATGCCCCCATAGCTGCCCGCATAGCTGCCCCCATACAGTATAATGCCACCCTAGATGCCCTTATACAGTATAATGCCCCCTTAGATGCCCCTAATGCCAGTGTCCTTGTAGATAGAGGAACAGTGCCCATGTAGATGGTGTCCATGTAGAGAGCACCACAGTGTCCCCCATAGATAGTGCCCCTATTGAGTGCCACAGTGTCCATGTAGATAGCGCCATACCCCCCTCGAAGATAGCGCCACCCCCCCCCCTGTAGCTATCGGGACTTCCTTTTGGAGTGGAATCCACAGCCAGAACATAGGCCGGGGATTCCGCTCCTAGAGGGAAGCCCTGATGTCACTGTCCATATATGGACAGTGAGGTCAGTGGCTACTCCTTGAGCGGAATCCCCATTGCCGACTTTGGCCGGGGATTTCACTCCAAGAGGAGCCCCTGACGTCAATGTCCAACTATGGACAGTGACTTCAGGGGTTTCCTCTAGGAGCGGAATCCCCGGCCAGATGATCATCAGTGGCTTCCCCAAGCACAGTGATTAAAGTAGCTGAGGCTTCGGCGAGTGGAGGAGCTCCCTCTGCTCTGAAAGAATTCTGAAGCAGGGAGCTGATGGTTCCCTGCTTCAGAATTGAGTTCAACTATATCTGCGTCTTGAGGACGCAAATACAGTGGACAGCGGGACATACCCATGAATCCGGGACGGTTGGGAGGTATGTTTCACAGCGTATCCGCAGCGTACCTGCCCCAGCAGCTGCAGGGAATTCCGGTTGAAAAACCGCACCAAATTGTGGTGCAGATTTCAGCCGGAACGTCCGCTACGTGTGAACTTACCCTTATAGTGTTTAGAGCTCTGTTTCTCTGATACTTAGCTCCAAATCCCCTGCATAGACATAGAAATAAATGATAAAAATCTATCTGCCTGCAGCCACCACTAGGGGGAGCTCACTGCATAGTGATGTATTATTATGAGTCCCAAAGAAAACTTTTGAAGGCCCCCCCTTCCCGCGAGTATTTACCAACTTCATGTTAAAGTTAAGATGAGGGCAACCTTGCCAGGAAAAAAAAAACACAACTTCTGTTAATACTCCCAGCATGTCCTGATAAATGATCAGAGCTGGCACAATAGTACCACACACATAAGTAGAAAATGCAGGATGGGGGATTGGGAAACATCAAACCTCAGAAGAGACACAAAAATAATTCAGACCCCAGACCCCTGAATTAATCAGACCCCTAAATTATTAAGAAATGGGCCTTATCCAAATATACCACAAAATTGTCATTTTTCTGGCATTTGTGGGCGTTCTTGGGCAGATCAGAGCATGTGTTCAAATGTCCTACTAGTGGGGATTCAAATATTGGGAATTATGTCACTGCACAGGACGTGGAGCCACCACTTATCCCAGCCTAGAAGCCCAAGGTGGCTTCTTACCTACGACTAATCGTTCTTCTAAACTAGTTTTGAGCTGAACTCTCTCCAACCTGCTTTAATCCTGCCATGGTCCACACAAACGAGGCAGCCTAGGCCTCATGCACACGACCGTGCTCGTAATTACGACTCGTAATTACGAGCACGGCCGGGCACGGGCAGCCGGCGGCTTTTCGGAGCCGTGCTGCCATTATAAAGTATAGCAGCACGGCCCGTAAAATAGAAAAATAGAACATGTTCTATTTTTTTAACGGCACGGGCACCTTCCCGTGAGAAAACGGGAAGGTACCCGTGGCTAACAGAAGTCTATGAGCCCGTTATTGCGGGTCGTAATTACGACCCGCAATAACGGGTGTTTTTACGGTCGTGTGCATGAGGCCTTAGGGATGTGCGACCGGTGCTGAAAGGAGCGTCACTGATGGTTTAGCATCTGAGGATTATGACTACCACGAATCTTCATATAAATTTATAGCTGTATAATTTAGATATTGTATATTAATGTTAGATTATGTATGGAGCTGTTATTTGGTGACTGTCAGTATTATTGAAGCACTGTATGGTGGTATTATTTGGTCAATGTTTGCTGGTATTATTTGAGCACTGTATGTTGGTATTATTTGAGCACTGTATGGTGGTATTATTTGAGCACTGTATGGTGGTATTATATGAGCACTGTATGGTGGTATTATTTGAGCACTGTATATTGGTATTATTTGTGCACTGTATGGTGGTATTATTTGAGCACTGTATGGTGGTATTATTTGAGCACTGTATGTTGGTATTATGTGAGCACTGTATGGTGGTATTATTTGAGCACTGTATGGTGGTATTATTTGAGCACTGTATGGTGATATTATTTGAGCACTGTATGTTGGTATTATGTGAGCACTGTATGGTGGTATTATTTGAGCACTGTATATTGGTATTATTTGAGCACTGTATGGTGATATTATTTGAGCACTGTATGGTGGTATTATTTGAGCACTGTATGGTGGTATTATTTGAGCACTGTATGGTGGTATTATATGAGCACTGTATGGTGGTATTATTTGAGCACTGTATATTGGTATTATTTGTGCACTGTATGGTGGTATTATTTGAGCACTGTATGGTGGTATTATTTGAGCACTGTATGTTGGTATTATGTGAGCACTGTATGGTGGTATTATTTGAGCACTGTATGGTGGTATTATATGAGCACTGTATGGTGGTATTATTTGAGCACTGTATATTGGTATTATTTGTGCACTGTATGGTGGTATTATTTGAGCACTGTATGGTGGTATTATTTGAGCACTGTATGGTGGTATTATGTGAGCACTGTATGTTGATATTATTTGAGCACTGTATGGTGGTATTATTTGAGCACTGTATGTTGGTATTATTTGAGCACTGTATGTTGGTATTATTTGAGCACTGTATGGCGGTATTATTTGAGCAGTGTATGGTGATATTATTTGAGCACTGTATGGCGGTATTATTTGAGCACTGTATGTTGGTATTATTTGAGCACTGTATGGTGGTATTATTTGAGCACTGTATGTTGATATTATTTGAGCAGTGTATGGTGATATTATTTAGGCACTGTATGTAGATAATATTTGGTCACTCTATGGCGATATTATTTGAGCACTGTATGGTGGTATTATTTGAGCACTGTATGTTGGTATTATTTGAGCACTGTATGTTGGTATTATTTGAGCACTGTATGGCGGTATTATTTGAGCAGTGTATGGTGATATTATTTGAGCACTGTATGGCGGTATTATTTGAGCACTGTATGTTGGTATTATTTGAGCACTGTATGGTGGTATTATTTGAGCACTGTATGTTGGTATTATTTGAGCACTGTATGGTGGTATTATTTGAGCACTGTATGGTGGTATTATTTGGTCAATGTTTGCTGGTATTATTTGAGGACTGTATGTTGGTATTATGTGAGCACTGTATGTTGGCATTATTTGAGCACTGTATGTTGGTATTATGTGAGCACTGTATGGTGGTATTATGTGAGCACTGTATGTTGGTATTATGTGAGCACTGTATGTTAGTATTATTTGAGCACTGTATGGCGGTATTATTTGAGAACTGTATGTTGGTATTATTTGAGCACTGTATGGTGGTATTATTTGAGCACTGTATGTTGGTATTATTTGGGCACTGTATGGTGGTATTATTTGAGCACTGTATGGTGGTATTATTTGAGCACTGTATGTTGGTATTATTTGAGCACTGTATGGCGGTATTATTTGAGCACTGTATGGCGGTATTATTTGAGCACTGTTTGTTGGTATTATTTGGGCACTGTATGGTGGTATTATTTGGGCACTGTATGGTGATATTATTTGAGCACTGTATGGTGGTATTATGTGAGCACTGTATGGTGGTATTATTTGAGCACTGTATGTTGATATTATTTGAGCACTGTGTGTTGGTATTATCTGAGCACTGTATGTTGATATTTTTTGAGCACTGTATGGAGGTATTATTTGAGCACTGTATGTTGGTATTATGTGAGCACTGTATGTTGATATTATTTGAGCACTGTATGGAGGTATTATTTGAGCACTGTATGTTGGTATTATGTGAGCATTGTATGTAGGTATTATTTGGTCACTGTATGTTGATATTATTGGAGCACTGTGTGTCAGAATGATTTCAGCACTGTATGTTGGTATTATGTGAGCACTGTATGTTGGTATTATTTGAGTACTGTATTTTGGTATTATTTGAGCACTGTATGGTGGTATTATTTGAGCACTGTATGTTGTTATTATTTGGGCACTGTATGTTGGTATTATCTGAGCACTGTATGGTGGTATTATGTGAGCACTGTATGTTGATATTATTGGAGCACTGTGTGTCAGAATGATTTGAGCACTGTATGTTGGGATTATTTGAGTACTGTATGTTGGTATTATTTGGTCACTGTATGTTGATATTATTGGAGCACTGTGTGTCAGAATGATTTGAGCACTGTATGTTGATATTATTTGAGCACTGTGTGTCAGTATTATTTGAGCACTGTATGTTGGTATTATGTGAGCACTATATGTTGGCATTATTTGGTCACTGTATGTTGATGTTATTTGAGCATGGTGTGAATATTATTTGAGCACTGTATGTTGGTATTATGTGAGCACTGTATGGTGGTATTATGAGAGCACTGTATGTTGGTATTATGTGAGCGCGGTATGGTGGTATTATGTGAGCACTGTATGTTGGTATTATGTGAGCACTGTATGTTGGTATTATTTGAACACTCTATGGTGGTATTATGTGTGCACTGTAAGTTGGTATTATTTGAGCACTGTATAGTGGTATTATTTGCTCACTGTGTGTTGGTATTATTTAGCACTGTATGGTGGTATTTACTTATTAACTGTGTGACACTACTACTTAGGCGCAGTACAGCTGGTGGCGTCATTGTACATGTCTCTGGCAATTAGACTCCATATGGGAGGGGATCTCTACTGAAGGGACCGCACAGGGCACTGACCAATGTAAGGCTGGTCCTGCACACAGGCATTTCCATATTTTCTTTCAATTCACCACCTCAACCCTTTTGGGTCTGGGAGTTATGACTGTTATATGCATAACGGAAACGTCTGGGATAATTTAATTTCCATTGTGTAAGTTAGAAGAGTAATCATGTGCTCCAAATAGGGAATAACTATATGGAGTGTAGATGTTGCAGTCACACCTTGGCTCAGGAACCTGTACGAGCCCAATGTTCCCTCTTTACCCAAATTAGAAGACCAATACTATAAATGACACGTCATAATAAGGGATCCTGTTACACATTCAGTTTGGTGCCCAGGATCTTCAAGCTACCCCACTACTTGGGTCCCTGGGTGCTGCCCAATTGACTGATCAGTCAGTTCTACTTTAGTAACAAGTCACGAAAATGCTCCTTGTATAATGTGTAGGCCATATCTTTAAAGGGCACCAGACAAACCCTTTGTTATCGTCTTGTCAGGCCTTATAAATATGTTTTACTTTCAGTGTTGTTGCATTGTGCCGAGTGCAATCTATATTATCCGAGCCTCAAAAAACAGAGACAAATTTCTTTATGGGAGTCATAACAGAAGGGAACGCAGCAACACTCTCTGCTGCGATGCAATATAACAGCCACAATAAAGCCGTCTCTCCACAACACAATCTCGGGCTCGTTCCGGAGGTGGCATTTCCTTTTCTATAAGAAAAAGATTGACCACATGTTTGATAAGAATGTCTATCGCTTCCAATTCTGGATACAGGTCACCGGCAGGTCTGTGGTATCTCTGTAAAGAGGATGACAAGTCAGGGAGAATCTCAATGCCAGGTGGAGGTCATGTCAGCTTTTAAGAAAAAAATGCATGTCTTCACTATCTTTCTTGCTGTGTTAATTTATTGTTCAATTAGTTTTCTTTCCAAAGTAAAATATTTTTTTCTTCTGGAAACCATCAACAAGCAGGCTAGCTGGAAGACAACCCTATTTTGAGAAGAAGCCTGGCTTCTCCAACCTTCAGCTCTTATCGGCAAGAGAAGCCACGGTCAGCTACACATTAATCCTGCAGCGGCTGCTGAGGGGAATGGCAGTCCATGTAAGGCATGAACATATAGGGCCTGCCAGAGCGGCTCTTCGTTCTAGTACATAGAGGGGGGGGGTCCCAAGTGGGGTACAACCCCCTATATACCCTATAAGAGCATGTGGACAAGGGTACTTGTCATGAAATAAACCTTTAAGTAGTTCATGAGCCAATGAGAACTATTAATAGTCAGACATCATCATACTCAAATTATCAAACAGAAACACATAATAAGAATAAGAAATCCATCAACAGCACATTACTGACAGTTTCCATAAACGAACAGGAGGTTTTCTTGCTATAGCACAGGAAAAAATATTAGTAAGAATAGTCAAAAAGGTTTGTAACCACCGGGTTATATGATTTCAGACATTTTCCTGTTTGACGCCCCCTTCTGCTTAAATGCCGTTTTACTATCTGCACCTGTCACTCAAATGACATCACTTCCTGTCTGAGTGACCAGTCTCCTAACAGACCTATTGTTGAAATCACAGACAATAATAAACATGAATCCATAAGCGACGGGTTATTGCTCCTTCTTTAGATACTAAGTCTTTACCCCCCCAAAAAACAAATAAACCCCATTATTTTTTTTTTTTAAATAGTAAACCATGAAAAAAAAAAATAACATATTATTTATACCACTCAGCGCATGGCATTAGACAAATTTTTTTTTGTGGTGACGTTAATAAAAAATTAAAACGCTAACGGTTTACATCTTAATCTCACATTATTATTATTTTTTCGCGTACCTCTGATGGGACTTGATCTGGAATATACAGAACACAGCCTAATGCCTTACTCATGGGGTGCGGGGCTGTATAATTCTGTGTATAAAACTGGAAGAAATGTCATGCTGCGTCACGGTATTATTTATAAACTCTTTGGCGGTATTATTTATGTGCTGTATAGCAGGGTTATTTGGGCATTTTATAGCGGTATTATTTATGTATTGTATAGCAGGGTTATTTGGGCATTTTATGGCGGTATTATTTATGTGCTGTATAGCAGGATTATTTGGGCATTTTATAGCGGTATTATTTATGTATTGTATAGCAGGGTTATTTGGGCATTTTATGGCGGTGTTATGTATGTGCTATATAGCAGGGTTATTTGGGCATTTTATGGAGGTATTATTTATGTGCTGTATAGCAGGGTTATTTGGGCATTTTATGGCGGTATTATTTATGTATTGTATAGCAGGATTATTTGGGCATTTTATGGCAGTATTATTTATGTATTGTATAGCAGGGTTATTTGCGCATTTTATGGCGGTATTATTTATGTGCTGTATAGCAGGATTATTTGGGCATTTTATAGCGGTATTATTTATGTATTATATAGCAGGGTTATTTGGGCATTTTATGGCGGTATTATTTATGTGCTGTATAGCAGGGTTATTTGAGCATTTTATGGCGGTGTTATGTATGTGCTGTATAGCAGGGTTATTTGGGCATTTTATGGCGGTATTATTTATGTATTGTATAGCAGGATTATTTGGGCATTTTATGGAGGTATTATTTATGTGCTGTATAGCAGGGTTATTTGGGCATTTTATGGCGGTATTATTTATGTACTGTATATCAGGGTTATTTGGGCATTTTATTGCGGTATTATTTATGTATTGTATAGCAGGGTCATTTGGGCATTTTATGGCGGTATTATTTATGTGCTGTATAGCAGGGTTATTTGAGCATTTTATGGCGGTGTTATGTACGTGCTGTATAGCAGGGTTATTTGGGCATTTTATTGTGGTGTTATGTATGTGCTGTATAGCAGGGTTATTTGGGCATTTTATGGCAGTGTTATTTATGTATTGTATAGCAGGGTTATTTGGGCATTTTATGGCGGTATTATTTATGTGCTGTATAGCAGGGTTATTTGGGCATTTTATGGCAGTATTATTTATGTGCTGTATAGCAGGGTTATTTGGGCATTTTATAGCGGTATTATTTATGTATTGTATAGCAGGGTTATTTGGGCATTTTATGGCGGTATTATTTATGTGCTGTATAGCAGGGTTATTTGAGCATTTTATGGCGGTGTTATGTATGTGCTGTATAGCAGGGTTATTTGGGCATTTTATGGCGGTATTATTTATGTATTGTATAGCAGGATTATTTGGGCATTTTATGGCGGTGTTATGTATGTGCTGTATAGCAGGGTTATTTGGGCATTTTATGGCGGTATTATTTATGTGCTGTATAGCAGGATTATTTGGGCATTTTATGGAGGTATTATTTATGTGCTGTATAGCAGGGTTATTTGGGCATTTTATGGCAGTATTATTTATGTGCTGTATAGCAGGGTTATGTGGGCATTTTATGGCGGTATTATTTATGTGCTGTATAGCAGGGTTATTTGGGCATTTTATGGCAGTATTATTTATGTGCTGTATAGCAGGGTTATTTGGGCATTTTATGGCGGTATTATTTATGTATTGTATAGCAGGGTTATTTGGGCATTTTGTGGCGATATTATTTATGTACTGTATAGCAGGGTTATTTGAGCATTTTATGGCGGTATTATGTATGTGCTGTATAGCAGGGTTATTTGAGCATTTTATGGCGGTATTATTTATGTACTGTATAGCAGGATTATTTGGGCATTTTATGGCGGTATTATTTATGTGCTGTATAGCTGGGTTATTTGGGCATTTTATGGCAGTATTATTTGGGTAATGTACAATGGGATAAACCCAGCTCTGTATGGCAGTATTATCCATTCACTATATGGTGGTTTTATTTTTGACTCTTGGGGTATGTTCACACGGCTTAATTTCAGGCGTTTTTTGGGGCGTAAACGCCTTGAAAAACGCCTAAAAATACGGAAGCTGAACGCCTCAAAACATCTGCCCATTGATCTCAATAGCAAAAACGGTGTTTCCTTCAGATGGTCGTTTTTTTACGCAGCCGTTTGAAAAAACATCACGTAAAAGTCGTTTTTCATTGTGTCAATAGAAAAACAGCTCCAAAATCGGTTCCAAAAAACGCTCGATGCTTTAAAAACGGCTGAAAATTAGAGGCTTTTCCCTTGAAATCAGCTCCGTATTTTACAGCCGTTTTTTACTTTAGCGTGTGAACAAGACCCTTATGAAGCTTTTATTTGGACACTTTTTGACAGTATTGTGAACTGCATAGTGTTATTATTGCTGCACTATTGGGCCTCATTCACATTGCATTTGTTCTATCCTCCAAGCGTATAAGGCTGCGTTCACATCTGTGTTGTGGCTGTCGTTCTAGCATATCCTAGGATAAGCCTGATGAAGCCCTAGGTCCCAGGTCGAAACGCGTTGCACAATGTACCTTTGTTTGTTGTTTTTTAAAGTCATTTAAAAAAATGAAACAGAAAAAAATAACTTTATTTCCGTCATTGAATGTCATTGAAAACGTGCGCATATACCACCAAACTGGAGCGCCCCATATAGGAGCTTTATTTTCTATCACTTTCTATGTTCTAGCGTATCCGTCAGAGGACCACAAGAACGGATGTGTAAAGGATCTGCCAGGTACTACGTCTGTGTATACTCCCGGGATTAATCAGTCGACACCTGATGCCAGACCTCTTAGACTGACACCGGCTCCCACCAACCAGGGTGGCAGGCTCAGGAGTGGGAGAGCCTATCGCGGCCTGGTCAGTCGGAGTTAGCTCCGCCCCCTGTCCATTTATACCTGCCGTGTTCTCTTCCTCAGTGCTTGTTATTCTTCTTGGATTCCTGGCCCCACTGCTGCCTTGCTCCAGCCTGCTTCTGCCTAGCTGTGCTCAGTTAGGCTCCGTTCCGTCAGATTTCAGTTTTTTTGACAGAAGAAATACCGTATTCTGCTGCGCTATTGTTTCTGTCAAAAATGACTGAAACCTGACGGCAAGGGGCTTTCTGTTTTTTTTTCAACATTGAAGTCAATGGATGACGGATACAAACGAATATGCCATACGTGTGTATCAGTTCGGCTCTGTTCACATCTGCGTCAGGGCTCCGTTCTGACGTTCCGTCTGAGCTTTCGGACGAAACGGAGCCCTGACAGACACAAACTGAAACCAAAAGTCGATTTCAATGGTGAAGGATCCGGTGCCAATGGTTTCAGTTTGTCTCCGTAGTGTGAGGGTTCCGTCGTTTTGACCGGATGAATACCGTAATCGACTTATACTTACCTCCCCGGGAAAACATGGGTATATGCACGTCTTGTCTGGGGGCTGCGCTAATGGGGGTGTGGTGACTATATTATGGGGGTCTGATCTGGGGTATGTATTAGGGGAAGGCCTGTTCTGAGATCTAGATTCAAGTGGGTCTGTAAATTTTAGGAGGAATAGTGTCTGTATTTTTTAGGGGTCTCTGTTTAGGGGGTTTGAGACTTCTGTCTTTGTTTGGGGGTATGTATCTGATATCTTTGTGTGTTTAGGGGATCTGGTGTGGGGTCTGTATTTGTTTACGGGGTCTGTTCTTGGGTCTGTATTTATTTCGGGAGTCTGGGGTCTGTATTCTTTTTGGGTTTGTGATGAAGGGGGACATATTTCTGTAGGTTGGGGGTGTGTCCTATATAAATGGGCGGGGCATCTCTCAGAAGCTCCTTGATGTCCATTTCATGGTAGCGGTTATGCCTACTAAGGAAGCTTCTATAGGAGAAAGAAATGATCCAGCGCTGATGATGGTGTTTAAAAGGGAATTGGAAGTCCCATATTTATTGGAGAAAGTAAGTAAAATCGAAAGGGAGACGCAGTCCCAAAGTGCAAGTAGTCAGGCTTGGAACCTGAGCCTACGCGTTTCGAACGCGAGCTGCGTTCTTAATCATGGCAAGTAAGGTAATGACCGTGTGTCTGAGCTTCCTGTATAAGCTGGGCAATCAGGTGTTGTGAAAAAATATGCAAATGTCGGTAATTGGTGAACTACGTCAGTTGGAGACTGACTGGCGATCGTCTGGCAGGTAAGTTTTGAATGAGTGTATAACATATCCACACATCGACATTGTGTATACTTCTAGTGTATGATGTTGATACAATTCTGTTACATAAATAGAATGTATAAAAGTAACGGCAATATTGTTGATATAAAATAAGCCCGTCTATAATTTGTTAAGCTCATATAGGAAAATTGAGACACACGGCCCTGAAAATACTTGTGCATACATAAAAAACAGTATATGTTGAATAATCATAACATTAATATGTACAGACAATTAAAAAAGATAATGAAGAAACGACAAATACATCTGTATTATTGTGGGGTAACGGCCTGTTCAAGATCAGTGTTTATACAAAAGAAATCTCTTGTTTGTAAAATTTGGTATATGTTGAGATAAGTAATTGAATTATAATATAATGCAATATGTCAAAGAAATATCATATTTGGATATTAATAATGATCTAATCTGTCAAATGAAAAGAAGCTTATAGATCTATAAAGTTTGTATCGAAATGGCAGTGTAGTATATTGAAATACATATGCTGAAATATTGAATATTGAATATTAATACTATTATGAAAAGAAAAATGTTAAAATATTAAATTCAAAATGATCAGTTGAATATGTTTCGAAGGAGGAAAAACATGATGGCAGACAGAAAAATGAATGCTGAGTCCCATGACCAACAGAAACCCGCGAGTGGAAAACTGCGAGTGGAAAACATGCGTCCACACATACATCCAACCATCTATCTACACGAGCGTATGAGGTACGTATATGAACTGCACATAAGGATATTATTGTATTGGCATAAATAAATATTAAAGTGTCATGCTGATAAAAAATATATATGTACTGACGCATTATGTGAAGTGTGGATTGAGTCCAATGCTGTGTATGGGTAGAATCCGTTTATTTAGAAAATAGACCACTTCTAAATTAGGCCGCTACTAAATAGATAACAACATTAGTGCGAATCTAAGTACAAAAGAGAATATCGTAATATCAGAATGAGAATGAAAAAACATTTTAATTTCTACAATAAGATACAAGATAATAGAAAAAATGATCTGAATGATTGTGAGATTTAATTATATACGAACATGTATAATCTAGTTACATAGATCCGGTTTGGAATGCGTCCATATCAATGTACAATGGAAATCGCTGAACATAAGACAGTGCGCCCCAATATATGAGGTATACACAAGAAACCCATGCAAAACAATTGCAACCAGTAGGTCTGATGAGGTCTGCATGCAATATATCCTATATATATTTTGTAAGGAAATTAATATTATGTAAAATGAACAGTCAGGGCGAAAAAACCGCCGCGTGGAAAAACCTCACCCCCGAACGGCGACAAAACCGCAGAGACACCACGCCCCGCAGAAAAATCACTGCGACCCCGGCCAAGGCACCCAGCAACACCAGGTGAATACCGTGTGTGTAGAATGATGATATAATTAGTCAAAAAATCTATATAGTGTGGTTGATGCTGGAATTGTTTGAATGTGAAAATATCACCCTAGAATAGTTGGAAAAATTGTTGCATTAAGCCTGATATGATGGAAATGTTAACACAAATGGCAATATTCTGTTCCAAAACATGGATGTATTCTAAAAGCTGGATGATGTGTTACTGAAAGGAATATGTATATTGATGCTTAGTTAATATTTTGTTCGTATTATTAGTTTTTTGGACACCAATACATTTTTGTATCTGTGATGTGAGAAGGAAAACCAAAATATGGCAAGATTTGGTGGCAGATATAGATATTGATATGATTTTCAAAGAACCTGTTTGTATAGTTTAGAATGGACTAAAAAAATATATATTGTGTTAATCAGCAAGACATGTAACTAAAACTGGATATTACTGTATATATTATATATCATTAACATGGGTGGGATTGGCATTCTGGAATACGGAATGGATGTTGGATGTTTATAAATTAGTAGTGAAACATAAGATCCTTCTTAAGGTTGAGTCCTGTCGGAAAACGAGTATCTAAATTATAGATCCAGAATGCCTCTCGTGTAAGTAAACGATGTTTCAGATCACCTCCTCTGTTTGTCCCCCTTATTTTCTCTATGGCATAAGTACGGAAAGAATTGACATTTCTGTTATGACAAGTAACAAAGTGTCTGGCTGCATTGGATATGCCAATAATAGATGGATTGCGTATATAACTGAGATGTTCTAAAATGCGAGTTTTAAGTTTCCTTGTAGTGCAGCCTACATATTTGAGTTTGCATGTAGTGCATTCAATAATATACACTACGTGGTCGCTATTGCAGTTCATGTAGGATTTGATTGCAAAAGTGGAGGTATCTGTAGAATTTGAGTATTGTTTAGTTATTGTTACAAATGTACAAACTTTACAAGGACTAACCCCGCATTTAAAAAATCCCTTGTGTGTCAGCCAAGTAGGTTTGGGGTTGTTTATTGGTAACAGTGATGGAGACAATATATTACCCAAGGTTTGTGCTCTGCGTGATACTATTCTACATCCGTTCTTCAGAAGATTCTCTAATTTGGGGTCTTCGTACAATATCGGGATATATTTAAGCACCATATTTTTTATGGCGTCAAACTGTTTGCTATATTGAAGTACGAGAGTTGGAATACTATGACTTTTTGTTGGAATAATTTGGGTTCTATCTGTAAATATAAGAGAATCTCTATTTTTAGTTGCAACAATTTTTTTGGGCCCTCGTCAGGGTCCAATCTTTGTAGCCTCTGGCCTTTAACCTTTTAGAAATGAGAGACTCTTCTTTGGCATAGCCTGTGTGAGAGCTGCAGTTTCGTTTAGCGCGTGTTAATTCACCTATGGGGATAGCAGAAATGGTGTGCATAGGGTGACAGCTTGATGCATGCAATATGGTATTGCCTGATAGTGGTTTGCAATAAATATTGGATTGAATAGTATCTCCGGTTTTACATGTCAGACTCAAGTCAAGAAAATTAATACATGTTGAGTTATAAGTAAAAGTGAATCTGAGATTAGACTTGTTATTGTTCATAAATGATATGAACAATGGTATGGCAGATACATCTCCCTCCCATATGATTAGGAGGTCATCAATGTATCTGCCATACCAATGTATGAAATTGGAGAATGGGTTGACTGGAGAATATATATGGTGCTCCTCCCACCATGCCATGGTGAGATTAGCTATCGAGGGGGAAAACTTAGCCCCCATAGAGACTCCACGTTTTTGTAAATAAAATTGATCTGTAAAACTGAAGTAGTTATGCGTCATGAGATAATTCGTTATTTCTATCAGGAATGATTGCATGTTGTGATCATATCCACTATACTTGTGTAGGTGATACTTCAAGGCCTATACTGTTTTTTATGTATGCACAAGTATTTTCAGGGCCGTGTGTCTCAATTTTCCTATATGAGCTTAACAAATTATAGACGGGCTTATTTTATATCAACAATATTGCCGTTACTTTTATACATTCTATTTATGTAACAGAATTGTATCAACATCATACACTAGAAGTATACACAATGTCGATGTGTGGATATGTTATACACTCATTCAAAACTTACCTGCCAGACGATCGCCAGTCAGTCTCCAACTGACGTAGTTCACCAATTACCGACATTTGCATATTTTTTCACAACACCTGATTGCCCAGCTTATACAGGAAGCTCAGACACACGGTCATTACCTTACTTGCCATGATTAAGAACGCAGCTCGCGTTCGAAACGCGTAGGCTCAGGTTCCAAGCCTGACTACTTGCACTTTGGGACTGCGTCTCCCTTTCGATTTTACTTACTTTCTCCAATAAATATGGGACTTCCAATTCCCTTTTAAACACCATCATCAGCGCTGGATCATTTCTTTCTCCTCATTCGATATTCTACACTGCGGGCCGTCGCGGGGATCCGACTGACGCTACCAGGAGACGCAGACCGGTGAGCTGGAGGTTCTCTCCCTGTTTTCATTATTCATATTACGGCATATCCTCCGTGCACACCGGCAAGCATCTTGCACAGTTTCCCGTGTTATTAGATTTCAACGTTAAAGCAATTTGGAGCAACAACTCATGTCTAATATATGTCAAACACAGCTTTAAACATACAAGCTGGCATATTTTACAATCAGCTCATCTTGAATATTAACGCTGTCTCGATCTGGAACTTACAGATATTTGAAATATTCACACTCTACATTGGGACTGTATCCAAGCAAGTGCATTTACTTATATTCCCAAGGCATACACAACTTGCAAACGATATATGTGTTGCTTTTCTCATGTTTTCATGTGTTATGTTTTTAATCAAGATTTGAAGAATATCACTATATTCACTCCCTGTTCAAATACTGAGATAACCATTCTCGATTGAATTTATTATATCCAAGTCAATATTATCACAAATATGTCGTTCTCCCAAACACCTCAGCGTTCAAGAGCGGAAATGGCAGCTCTTGTATTTGGAGATTCAGAATATTCTGATCTATCTAATTCATCCTTACATACCAAATTTAAGGAATTAGAAAAATTATCAGCTACGGAAACCAAAGTATGGTGGGATCTAACCACACTACAAAACTACATCTCAAAAAGTATGATCCCAAGGGGTCTGAGATTGAGGAAAATTCCTACACATCATTACTCGGATGAATTTTTGAAAGAATGGAACAATACTTTGACGGATTGCTCTATCAATCTCATGCGGCTCATTACCAAGCAAGAAAATATCAAACTACTTGAATTACAAAAGGACATCAATAAAGTAAGGGATGAGATCAACCTATCCTCCAGCTCACCAGATTTTACTATGCTGCAGAAACGCACTGATGATCACCTAGAACAATTGGAGAAATCAATTGCAGAAACCAAAAAAATCAAGTTTCATAGAGATAACCAGGACTATAACAACAACGAAGTATATACATGGCACCGAGCCAATTATACCAAATACAAGACGAAATCCATTCTGAAGCATAGACGCTCTCCACATAATCAGTTTCCAAACTCCCGTAAAGTTAGTTTCAGCTCCACTGAACCTGAAACCACTGACGGAGCAGAAGGAGAATCGGATATAGATACGTCTAGATACAACCAACAACCAAGATTCAACTATAACCGCACTCGAGATGCTACAAAAAACGGGGGAGGAGGGGGGGCCGAAAGCATCAATCAAGCCGACATACCGCCCCGCAGACTGAGGAACCAGAGACACTGAGAACTCTTGACGTTGTCAACCTTTCATCATTGTCACTTACTAAAGTTCAGACCCACGTTCTTTCTTTGGGTCTTAACTTCGTACCCAATCAAAATTTCGATTTATTTTATACTTTGCTTGATATCAACAAGTTTGTACGAAACCTAACCATCAAGAGACACTTCTCAACCTCTGAAGATTCTCCAGTCATCTCTCCATCTGAAATATTGCCAACATTTCCAGCAACCAATGCATATAGGAATTTATTGTTCCAAGAACAAACCACACTGTTACATTTGGAAGACCTAGCTGGACAACACAGCAATCCATCTCCCATCTTTACATCTAAATTTGAAACTAAGAACCCCAGATTCTATCCTATCCAGTCTCGCACAGAGTCTATGGACACATTCCAACAGATCATGGAACGCGAGCTCTACAATATACAGGAAATGGCTAAATGTGACAATTTCTCACATAATCTTACCTTACTTGAGAAACAAGCAATCAGATCCCTACGTGAGAATCCGGATGTAGTCATTCGCATGGCTGATAAGGGAGGCAGCATCACGATTCTAGATAAGGATATGTATATCAGTCAAATTATGATATTACTAAACGATACAGACACGTATACCAGATTATATAACAATCCAACTGAAAAGTATCTTATCACTCTTAAACAAATATTAGAAAAAGGTTTAAATCTAGGTATATTTTCAAATAAAGAACTCAAATATCTGTTAGTAGAACACCCAATAGTTCCTATCCTACATGCCCTTCCCAAGACGCACAAGGGTTTAAACCCTCCCCCCATGCGACCAATCGTCTCGGGCATAGGTTCCCTTACCGAAAGGACATCCGAATGGTTGGATACCTTTCTCCAACCTTTGGTCAACAGAATCCCGGGATATCTTAAGGACACCAAAGATGTCCTCGAGGCATTCCATAAGAAAATTTGGCACTCTGATTTTACATGGCTCACTTGCGACGTAGTTGCTCTTTATACCAGCATTCCTCAAGATATTGCCTTAGAGGCCTTGAAGTATCACCTACACAAGTATAGTGGATATGATCACAACATGCAATCATTCCTGATAGAAATAACGAATTATCTCATGACGCATAACTACTTCAGTTTTACAGATCAATTTTATTTACAAAAACGTGGAGTCTCTATGGGGGCTAAGTTTTCCCCCTCGATAGCTAATCTCACCATGGCATGGTGGGAGGAGCACCATATATATTCTCCAGTCAACCCATTCTCCAATTTCATACATTGGTATGGCAGATACATTGATGACCTCCTAATCATATGGGAGGGAGATGTATCTGCCATACCATTGTTCATATCATTTATGAACAATAACAAGTCTAATCTCAGATTCACTTTTACTTATAACTCAACATGTATTAATTTTCTTGACTTGAGTCTGACATGTAAAACCGGAGATACTATTCAATCCAATATTTATTGCAAACCACTATCAGGCAATACCATATTGCATGCATCAAGCTGTCACCCTATGCACACCATTTCTGCTATCCCCATAGGTGAATTAACACGCGCTAAACGAAACTGCAGCTCTCACACAGGCTATGCCAAAGAAGAGTCTCTCATTTCTAAAAGGTTAAAGGCCAGAGGCTACAAAGATTGGACCCTGACGAGGGCCAAAAAAATTGTTGCAACTAAAAATAGAGATTCTCTTATATTTACAGATAGAACCCAAATTATTCCAACAAAAAGTCATAGTATTCCAACTCTCGTACTTCAATATAGCAAACAGTTTGACGCCATAAAAAATATGGTGCTTAAATATATCCCGATATTGTACGAAGACCCCAAATTAGAGAATCTTCTGAAGAACGGATGTAGAATAGTATCACGCAGAGCACAAACCTTGGGTAATATATTGTCTCCATCACTGTTACCAATAAACAACCCCAAACCTACTTGGCTGACACACAAGGGATTTTTTAAATGCGGGGTTAGTCCTTGTAAAGTTTGTACATTTGTAACAATAACTAAACAATACTCAAATTCTACAGATACCTCCACTTTTGCAATCAAATCCTACATGAACTGCAATAGCGACCACGTAGTGTATATTATTGAATGCACTACATGCAAACTCAAATATGTAGGCTGCACTACAAGGAAACTTAAAACTCGCATTTTAGAACATCTCAGTTATATACGCAATCCATCTATTATTGGCATATCCAATGCAGCCAGACACTTTGTTACTTGTCATAACAGAAATGTCAATTCTTTCCGTACTTATGCCATAGAGAAAATAAGGGGGACAAACAGAGGAGGTGATCTGAAACATCGTTTACTTACACGAGAGGCATTCTGGATCTATAATTTAGATACTCGTTTTCCGACAGGACTCAACCTTAAGAAGGATCTTATGTTTCACTACTAATTTATAAACATCCAACATCCATTCCGTATTCCAGAATGCCAATCCCACCCATGTTAATGATATATAATATATACAGTAATATCCAGTTTTAGTTACATGTCTTGCTGATTAACACAATATATATTTTTTTAGTCCATTCTAAACTATACAAACAGGTTCTTTGAAAATCATATCAATATCTATATCTGCCACCAAATCTTGCCATATTTTGGTTTTCCTTCTCACATCACAGATACAAAAATGTATTGGTGTCCAAAAAACTAATAATACGAACAAAATATTAACTAAGCATCAATATACATATTCCTTTCAGTAACACATCATCCAGCTTTTAGAATACATCCATGTTTTGGAACAGAATATTGCCATTTGTGTTAACATTTCCATCATATCAGGCTTAATGCAACAATTTTTCCAACTATTCTAGGGTGATATTTTCACATTCAAACAATTCCAGCATCAACCACACTATATAGATTTTTTGACTAATTATATCATCATTCTACACACACGGTATTCACCTGGTGTTGCTGGGTGCCTTGGCCGGGGTCGCAGTGATTTTTCTGCGGGGCGTGGTGTCTCTGCGGTTTTGTCGCCGTTCGGGGGTGAGGTTTTTCCACGCGGCGGTTTTTTCGCCCTGACTGTTCATTTTACATAATATTAATTTCCTTACAAAATATATATAGGATATATTGCATGCAGACCTCATCAGACCTACTGGTTGCAATTGTTTTGCATGGGTTTCTTGTGTATACCTCATATATTGGGGCGCACTGTCTTATGTTCAGCGATTTCCATTGTACATTGATATGGACGCATTCCAAACCGGATCTATGTAACTAGATTATACATGTTCGTATATAATTAAATCTCACAATCATTCAGATCATTTTTTCTATTATCTTGTATCTTATTGTAGAAATTAAAATGTTTTTTCATTCTCATTCTGATATTACGATATTCTCTTTTGTACTTAGATTCGCACTAATGTTGTTATCTATTTAGTAGCGGCCTAATTTAGAAGTGGTCTATTTTCTAAATAAACGGATTCTACCCATACACAGCATTGGACTCAATCCACACTTCACATAATGCGTCAGTACATATATATTTTTTATCAGCATGACACTTTAATATTTATTTATGCCAATACAATAATATCCTTATGTGCAGTTCATATACGTACCTCATACGCTCGTGTAGATAGATGGTTGGATGTATGTGTGGACGCATGTTTTCCACTCGCAGTTTTCCACTCGCGGGTTTCTGTTGGTCATGGGACTCAGCATTCATTTTTCTGTCTGCCATCATGTTTTTCCTCCTTCGAAACATATTCAACTGATCATTTTGAATTTAATATTTTAACATTTTTCTTTTCATAATAGTATTAATATTCAATATTCAATATTTCAGCATATGTATTTCAATATACTACACTGCCATTTCGATACAAACTTTATAGATCTATAAGCTTCTTTTCATTTGACAGATTAGATCATTATTAATATCCAAATATGATATTTCTTTGACATATTGCATTATATTATAATTCAATTACTTATCTCAACATATACCAAATTTTACAAACAAGAGATTTCTTTTGTATAAACACTGATCTTGAACAGGCCGTTACCCCACAATAATACAGATGTATTTGTCGTTTCTTCATTATCTTTTTTAATTGTCTGTACATATTAATGTTATGATTATTCAACATATACTGTTTTTTATGTATGCACAAGTATTTTCAGGGCCGTGTGTCTCAATTTTCCTATATGAGCTTAACAAATTATAGACGGGCTTATTTTATATCAACAATATTGCCGTTACTTTTATACATTCTATTTATGTAACAGAATTGTATCAACATCATACACTAGAAGTATACACAATGTCGATGTGTGGATATGTTATACACTCATTCAAAACTTACCTGCCAGACGATCGCCAGTCAGTCTCCAACTGACGTAGTTCACCAATTACCGACATTTGCATATTTTTTCACAACACCTGATTGCCCAGCTTATACAGGAAGCTCAGACACACGGTCATTACCTTACTTGCCATGATTAAGAACGCAGCTCGCGTTCGAAACGCGTAGGCTCAGGTTCCAAGCCTGACTACTTGCACTTTGGGACTGCGTCTCCCTTTCGATTTTACTTACTTTCTCCAATAAATATGGGACTTCCAATTCCCTTTTAAACACCATCATCAGCGCTGGATCATTTCTTTCTCCTCATTCGATATTCTACACTGCGGGCCGTCGCGGGGATCCGACTGACGCTACCAGGAGACGCAGACCGGTGAGCTGGAGGTTCTCTCCCTGTTTTCATGAAGCTTCTATAGGGTATTGTACAATCACCTTATATAGAGGCAGGCGTATATAATAATATATATAACCTTATATAATCCCTTACGAGGTGCAGAGATGATAGCATTATTAGCATTGCAAAGGGTTAAATGATCAGGGTTAAGATTCTTTCCTCAGTTCAGAAGATAAATGTTTGCCGTCCGCAGCCGCGAAACACTTACAGGAAACATTGGTGTAAAATGCATTAAACCATGAAACCTGAAAACATGAAACACAATTCTCCACGTTCAGAAGGGGCCGTAATTGCCCCATAGATCTCCAAAGCTGCATCTCCCGGCCAACAATTATCTCCCTCATGAATGTAGCCGAGATTTCTCGTCTTTTCGAAAATCTGCATTGTTTGGCTCTGAACGCTTTTCACAATAGCTATCTATCTATCTATCTATCTATCTATCTATCTATCTATCTATCTATCTATCTATCTATCTATCTATCTATCTATCTATCTATCTATCTATCTATCTATCTATCTCACATCTATCTCACATCTATCTCACATCTATCTCCTATCTATCTATCTATCTATCTATCTATCTATCTATCTATCTATCTATCTATCTATCTATCTATCTATCTATCTATCTATCTATCTATCTATCTATCTCATATCTATCTATCTCATATCTATCTATCTCATATCTATCTATCTCATATCTATCTATCTATCTATCTATCTATCTATCTATCTATCTATCTATCTATCTATCTATCTATCTATCTATCTATCTATCTCATATCTATCTATCTATCTATCTATCTATCTATCTATCTATCTATCTATCTCATATCTATCTATCTATCTATCTATCTATCTATCTATCTATCTATCTATCTATCTATCTATCTATCTATCTATCTATCTATCTATCTATCTATCTATCTATCTATCTATCTATCTATCTCATATCTATCTATCTATCTATCTATCTATCTATCTATCTATCTATCTATCTATCTATCTATCTATCTATCTATCTATCTATCTATCTATCTCATATCTATCTATCTATCTATCTATCTATCTATCTATCTATCTATCTATCTATCTATCTATCTATCTATCTATCTATCTATCTATCTATCTATCTATCTATCTATCTATCTATCTATCTAGTTGTCCGTCTGTCTGTCTGTCTGTCTGTCTATCTATTAATCTATTTACCTATCTTGGCAGTCCTTGGATTTATAATAAATTGTCCTGAAAAAATCAGCTTGGCAGCTATGCTCATACCATTGTATGAATTGACCAATCCACCCTCTGCATTTCTACAGCTTAAGGCTCCCTGCAAATAACCACGCCCGCAATCACTGTCCGTGATTGCAAGCACGGCTGGCCACTGACGTCCGCAGACAGCCACCCATTTGCGGGCCGTGCTCCCATATGAAGTATGGGAGCACGGTCCTTAAAAAGCAAAAGGTAGAACAAGTCCTATCTTTTGCGGAAGGTTTCTACAGCACGGACACCTTCCCGTAAATATATGGGAAGGTGTCCTTAGGCAATAGAAGTGAATGGGTCCGTAATTACGATTTTTACATAACTACGATTTTTACGGTCCACAATTACGGACCCATTCACTTCTATTGTCAACAGACATCTTCCCGTATATTTTCAGGAAGGTATCCGTGCCATAGAAGCCTTCCGCAAAAGACAGGACATGCCCTATCTTTTGCTTTTTACAGACCGTGCTGCCATACTTTATATGGGATCACGGCCCGCAAATGCGGATGACTGTCCACGGCCGTCCGTGCCCATAATTACAGACCGTGATTACGGGCACAGTAATCTAGAGAGGGCCTTAGGCTAACAGATGTGCTGACGATTTTCCATCTGCAGCGGATTTCAGCACTGGGCAAGTGGATGAGATATTACAAATCGCATCCACATGTTGCAGACTTTTTCCATACGGAAATTGACACGCAGTTCAGATTTTAATATCCGCAGCATTGTCAATTTCTGTTGCCGATTTTAACTGTACAGGAGCAGTGGAGAAATCCACAGTGAATCCGCAGCAAAATCCACAGCATGTGGACCGAACATTGTTCTTGCTGATAGAGAAGTCACTGCCATGTAACAAGTCCAATGAGTGAAAAGAAAGATCATGTAGTTGTTTGAAAAAGTGTTCACACATTTATCATATATTATTCATCTCAAGCAGGAAAAAACGGTCACAATATGTTGAATAGAATTGGGGAGCGTAATCTCTAGATAATTCTGTGTATTATAGATTTCCTGGAGTAAAATCCACAGCAAAGAGCTGCCAAGTACAAATTAATACCTTGAATTTTAACATAGAGGTATCGTGCCCGGCTCATGGATCAGCTCTGAATATGGAGTAATAATGTAATGTACTGTGACTGCTTACAGACCCGGACCCGTCCCCTTACCCATGATATTTTTGTCTTTTTATTAAATTTTATTATGTAATTCTTTCCTAAACACTGAGGTACGTTGGGATGAAATCCATCAAACTACGAATATTCAGACCCCTCATAGTGTCATTTTAGTCTAATGGTCCCTATTTTTGAACAGCCCCAAATGCTAATTCCCCCCCCCCCCCAAAAAAAAAGTCATGATTTCATACTTATCTTGTCTTGCCAATCTCTCTCTGTACTGTAGAGCCCTTTGGTATATTCAATCACTGGTTCTACAAAAGGAGCCTAATAAAAACATCCCATCCTTGGCTCAGCTAGAAAACATACTGGGACTTGTAGTGATTGCTGAACTTTGTGAAGGGCTACTGTGTGGTGTTTCAGGCATTTAAAGGGTTTGACAATAGGATGGGACCCCCAGCGATCAGTTGTAATCTGTGGGGAAAACTGGAAAAAAGTGTTCACTTTTCCTGCAGTGCCAGACTGACTGAGGAAGTCAATGCGGCTCCCGTAATTACGGGAGCGTTGCTAGGAGACGTCAGTAAATAGTCACTGTCCAGGGTGCTGAAAGAATTAAGCGATCGGCAGTAACTGTTTCAGCCCCCTGGACAGTGACTACCGATCACAATATACATCAACCTGTAAAAAAAAATAGAAGTTCATACTTACCGAGAACTCCCTGCTTCTTCCTCCAGTCCGGCCTCCCAGGATGACGTTTCAGTCTAAGTGACGACTGCAGCCAATCACAGGCCAATCACAGGCTGCAGCGGTCACATGGACTGCCGCGTCATCCAGGGAGGTCGGGCTGGATGCCGAAAGAGGGACGCGTCACCAAGACAACGGCCGGTAAGTATGAAATTCTTTTACTTTCACTAGAGAAAGGGCTGTCCCTTCTCTCTATCCTGCACTGATAGGGAGAAGGGAAGTACTTTCACCTCAATACGCAACGGCTAGTCCGCATCAATTTAATGCCCATTTTGGGCAGAGCCGCAACAGAATCTGCAACGCAGATTCTGTGCGGCATTGATGCGGACAGTTGCGGAAGAAATACGCCACGTCTGGGCATGCCCTTAACTAGATGCTTGGGAACCATCCTTGTCTTTGCCACGGTGCCCTTTGGATTCTAGTTGCCCACAGTTTAGATTTAATATCTGTAACATAATAACATAGTAATATAGTAACATAATAACATAGTAATATAGTAAGAATAACATAGTATCATAGTAACATAATAACATAGTATCATAGTAACATAATTGCATAGTAATATAGTAACATAATAACATAGTAACATAGTAATATAGTAACATAATAATATAGTAATATAGTAACATAATAACATGGTAACATAATAACATAGTCATATAGTAACATAATAACATAGTAATAGTAACATAACAGAAACATAATAATGTAATATAGTAACTTAATAACATAATAACAGTAACATAATAACATAGTAACATAATAACATAGTCATATAGTAACATAATAACATAGTAATATAGTAACAGTAATATAGTAACATAATAACATAATAACATAGTAACATAATAACATAGTAATAGTAACATAACATAAACATAATAATGTAATATAGTAACTTAATAACATAATAACAGTAACATAATAACATAGAAACATAATAACATAGTAATATAGTAACATTGTAATATAGTAACAGAATAACATAGTAATATAGTAACTTAGTAATATAGTATCATAGTGACATAGTAACTTAATAACATAGTAATATAATGACACATA
The DNA here is from genome assembly GCF_050947455.1 of Rhinoderma darwinii. Lineage (NCBI taxonomy): Eukaryota > Metazoa > Chordata > Amphibia > Anura > Rhinodermatidae > Rhinoderma > Rhinoderma darwinii. The sequence continues at coordinate 400,649,563 of NC_134690.1, forward strand.
ATAACAGTAACATAGTAACATAATAACATAGTATCATAGTAACATAATAGCATAGTAATATAGTAACATAATAGTAATATAGTAGCATAGTAATAAAATAGCATAGTAACATAGTGACATAATAACAGTAATATAGTAACAATAATATAGTAACATAACATAGTAACATAATAAAATAAACATAATAACATAGTATCATAGTAACATAATAGCATTGTAATATAGTAACATAATAGCATAGTAATATAGTAACATAATAACGTAGTAATATAGTAACATAACAGTAATATAGTAACATAGTAATATAGTAACATAGTAATATAGTAATATAGTAACATAGTAATATATTAACATAATAACATAGTAATATAGTAACAATAACATAGTAATATAGTAACATAATAACATAGAGACATAGTAACATAACATAGTAATATAGTAACATAGTAACATAGTAACATAATAACATAATAACATAGTAACATAGTAATATAGTAACATAATAACATAGTAATATAGTAACATAATAACATAGTAATATAATAACATAGTAATAGTAACATAATAACAGAAACATAATAACGTAATAACATAGTAATATAGTAACATAATAACATAGTAATATAGTAACATAATAACATAGTAATAGTAACATAATAACAGAAACATAATAACGTAATAACATAGTAATATAGTAACAGTAATATAGTAACATAATACCAGTAATATAGTAACATAGTAACAGTAATATAGTAACATAATAGTAACATAACAGAAACATAATAATGTAATATAGTAACTTAATAACATAGAAACATAATAACATAGTAATATAGTAACATAGTATTATTGTAATATAGTAACAGAATAACATAGTAATATAGTAACTTAGTAATATAATATCATATTGACATAGTAACTTAATAACATAGTAATATAATAACATAACAGTAACATAGTAGCATAATAACATAGTAATATAGTAACATAATAACTTAGTAGTATAGTAACATAATAACATAGTATCATAGTAACATAATAGCATTGTAATATAGTAACATAGTAATATAATAACATAGTAACATAGTGACATAATAACAGTAATATAGTAACATAGTAACATAATAACATAAACATAATAACATAGTATCATAGTAACATAATAGCATAGTAATATTGTAACATAATAGCATAGCAATATAGTAACATAGTAATATAGTAACATAATAACAGTAATATAGTAACATAATGACTGTAATATAGTACTATAGTAACATAGTAATATAGTAACATAGTAATATATTAACATAATAACGTAGTAATATAGTAACATAATAACAGTAATACAGTAACATAGTAATATAGTAACATAGTAATATATTAGCATAATAACATAGTTATATAGTAACATAATAACATAGTAACTTAGTAACATAGCAGTACTATAGTAACATAGTAATATAGTAACAGTAATATGATAACATAATAACATAGTAATATAGAAGCATAATAACATAGTAACATAGTAACATAATAGCATAGTAATATAGTAACATAGTAATATAGTAACATAATAACAGTAACATAATAACAGTAATATAGTAACATAGTAATATATGAACATAATAATGTAGTAATATAGTAACATAATAACCGTAATATACTAACATAGTAACATAGTAATATAGTAACATAGTAATATATTAACATAATAACATAGTAACATAATAACATAGTAATATAGAAGCATAATAACATAGTATCATAGTAACATAATAGCATAGTAATATAGTAACATAGCATAGTAATATAGTAACATAGTAATATAGTAACATAATAACAAAGTAACATAATAACAGTAATATAGTAACATAGTAATATATTAACATAATAACATAGTAACATAATAATATAGTAACATAATAACATAGTAATATAGTAACATAATAACATAGTAATATAGTAACATAACATAGTCACATAGTAACATAATAACATAATAATATAGTAACATAATAACATAGTAATATAGTAACATAATAACATAGTAACTATACCATAGTATGAAAGGTTGAAAGAAGACATAAGTCCATCCAGTTCAATCTATTATCCTGCAATGTAAACCCTGATAAAGGCAACACCCCCATGAGCCAGAATCCAATTTTCCTCATCTTAGAAATAAATTCCTTCCTGACACCAATATACAGAATAAATCCTGTGATCAACGACCCATCTCCAATAATCTAGTACCCGTAACTATTAATATTATTCCACTCAAGAAAGCCATCCAGGCCCCTTTTCAACTCTTTCAGTGAATTCATCGTGAAAAAAAAATTCTTCTGGCAGAGAGTTCCATAGTGTGACTCCTCTTACAGTAGAGGTTCCATAGTGTGACTGCTCTTACAGTAGAGAAATCCATGGTGTGACTGCTCTTACAGTAGAGGGTCCATAGTGTGACTGCTCTTACAGTAGAGAGTTCCATAGTGTGACTGCTCTTACAGTAGAGGTTCCATAGTGTGACTGCTCTTACAGTAGAGGTTCCATAGTGTGACTGCTCTTACAGTAGAGCCTCCATAGTGTGACCGCTCTTACAGTAGGGATTCCATAGTGTGACTGCTCTTACAGTAGAGGTTCCATAGTGTGACTGCTCTTACAGTAGAGGTTCCATAGTGTGACTGCTCTTACAGTAGAGAAATCCATGGTGTGACTTCTCTTACAGTAGAGGTTCCATAGTGTGACTGCTCTTACAGTAGAGAGTTCCATAGTGTGACTGCTCTTACAGTAGAGGTTCCATAGTGTGACTGCTCTTACAGTAGAGGTTCCCTAGTGTGACTGCTCTTACAGTAGAGGTTCCATAGTGTGACTGCTCTTACATGAGAGGTCCCATAGTGTGACTGCTCTTACAGTAGAGGTGCTTATAGTGTGACTGCTCTTACAGTAAAGAATCCCTTGTAGAAACCTTCTTCCCTCTAGATGTAGTGGTTGCACCTTGTTATAGTTCCAGTCCTGGATATAATAGATGATGAAACGTCTCTGTACCGACCTGTGATATATTTATACATTGTTGTTAGGTCGCCCCTCAGACGTCTTTTTTTTCTCTACAACCCTAATTTTGATCATCTTTCTGAGTACTGTAGTCCACGCACTCCATTTATTACTTTAGTTTCCCTATCCTTGTGCACCGGCGCTCAGTACTGTACACACTATTCCTTCCATGTGTGGTCTGACTAGTGATTTATAACGCGGTAGAACCATGTTCTCGTCATGTACATGTCTGCCCCTTGTGATTTACCCCATGATCTTACTTGCTTTGGCAGCAGCTGCCTGATACTAGTTGCTACAGTTTATTTTACTGCTAAGTCGTTTTCCGTGTCAGTGTTACCCGGTGTTTTCCTACTAAGTACAGTGACATGAATTCTCCCTTCCCATGTACATATCCTTCCATTTATCAGGGTTCAGCCTCATTTGCCATTTCTCTGCCAGATCCTCCAACTTCTCCAGATCCATTTGTAATCGAATACTGTCCTCTTTTGTGTTATCACTTTACACATCATCAAGTTTGGTATCAGCCTCACAATTAGGGCGGGTTCCCACGTAGCGTAAACACTGCGGAATTTCCTCAACGGAATTGTGTGCGGAAATTCCGCAGCGTTTACAGTAGCAGCAAAGTGGACGAGGTTCAGAATAGTGTAACCGTTAATAAATTGACCTGCGGTGCGGAATTTAATTCCGCAGCATGTCAATTTATGCTGCGTTTTTGTTGTTTTTCTGTTGCGGGTTTTCAATTAATTCAACGCGGATGCAAAACCCGCAACAGAAAGCCCAGCGTTGCGACTTTTCCGGTGAAATCGCGGTCATTACGCCGCAAAAATCGCAACTCCGGAAAAAAAAAATCATACTTACCCAGAACGCCCTCCTTCTCCTGATGTTACATCCCATGTGACCGCTGCAGCAAATGACAGACTGCAACGTCACATGGCCTGCAACTTCATCGTAGGAGGCCGGAGCGGACGTCATGGGAGGGAGGGGTAAGTATGTGCGATTTTTTTACGTAGCGGATATTCCGTCCGAAAAACTGAATTTTTCGGGCGGAAGGTGCTGTATGTTCCAGGTCGGATACGCCGCGTGATTTTTACGTAGTGTATCGACCCGTGGGAACCCGGCCTTACAAATAAAGTGAAATGTCAAAATTTGTAATTTTGGTCCTTTCCTAGTCCCCCAAATTTCTATTTTGGAACTGTACTTTTTTGTCCCTATGAAGTAAATGAAGTCTTAAAGTTCGATTCCTAAAAAATATGCAATTTTTGTCTACGGATGAGTTGTTTTTGTCTCCTCAGTTTTTTTTTTTTAAACCCCTTACTCCAGTGTGAGGCCAGAGACTACCAGTGTGAGGCCAGCGACTACCAGTGCGAGGCCAGAGACTACCAGTGTGAGACCAGTGACTACCAGTGTGAGGCCAGTGACTATCAGTGTGAGGCCAGTGACTACGAGTGTGAGGCCAGCGACTACGAGTGTGAGGCCAGCGACTACGAGTGTGAGGCCAGCGACTACGAGTGTGAGGCCAGCGACTACGAGTGTGAGGCCAGCGACTACGAGTGTGAGGCCAGCGACTACGAGTGTGAGGCCAGCGACTACGAGTGTGAGGCCAGCGACTACGAGTGTGAGGCCAGAGACTACGAGTGTGAGGCCAGAGACTACGAGTGTGAGGCCAGAGACTACGAGTGTGAGGCCAGGGACTACCAGTGTGAGGCGAGCGACTACCAGTGAGATCTCCCCCGTTTTATCTATTTGAGTCCACTGGGAGAGTCATTTGAATCTGTCTAATGACTTTTTGGGGGTCAAAAACAAATGTTCATCTCTTCAGTAGGACGATACTGCGGAGCCCAAACATAAGGTGCATTAAAAAGCAGATTTCACGCAGTTCCATGAAAACTAAGAAGGAAATCCTCCTCATCTTTTTCCTATTTTTGGATGTTTCGTTGCACTTTTGTTCCTATATCCTTCACCCATTATTCATTTTTTCCTTCCTCTCCCTTTGTTGTGTGCGGAGATCATAGGACAAACATACAGATAAATGAGACTTTACAAAATAAAACAAAAAAAACTGGAAGACAAAATACCGTATGAGCAGAAATAAGAAAGAGGGCGGGGGAGGGGAAGACTCGGCTTTGTAGACATTTCCATAAACGTAGAAGTTCAGTATCGAGAAGTAATGAAAATGAGCAATTCTGTGCAGGCGAGATAAAGGATTGTGTTAAGGACATAACAAGAGGAAGGTGGAAGGAGAAGTATTTCATTAAAGTACGTGAATAGATGTAGGAAAACCCAACAGATTGGGTGAAAAACTCAAGATCTAATCAGTTTAGTGTTTTATTTTACTTAATTAGGGCCCCATATTGGCCTAGAGCAGAAGTCCCCAATCTGTGTACTACAACTCCCAGCATGCCCCAACACCAGGTGCGGGACCAGTGAACTTAAACCAAACCGGTACCACTTCCCAATTGACTCTGAAAGTCTTACAAATGTGGTTGATAATTTGCTTAAAGGGTATTTCCCCTGTTACATCATTGTATATTATACTGTGTGTATCGGTTCCTCGCCATTTTCAAGATCCCTGCTTGCTGCCAGTGAAGTTTAGCATGTAGAGACCTAATATTTTTCACAGCTGAGTATTTGCTACATTTGTATTTAGTTTGGATAATCCTCGGTGATGTAAACACATAATCAGCAGAAATCGACCTCCTGCCCTTATAGTTTGCTGCAAGTGTAAAGCAGGGTCGAATTATAGGGCACAAGGGACGTGTGCCCCTGGGCCTCAACCCCCCTTGGGGTCCTATGGGTTAACGCCAGTTGTCACAAGATGGATCATTTGTAACTATAATATTCTAAATATTTCTTGTCGTGGGTGGGGCTTAGTTGTCACATGACTGTGCAGAGAGAGGGAGGAGGGATGAGGAGGCGATCTGTCCCAATCACCGAATCTGAATCTGAATAGTGGAACTCTGTGTTCACTGCCACCCGCCTTATAATAGAAGTGTCACTGTGACACTACCCCGATAACTTCTGACCCTACCCCGATAACTTCTGACCCTACCCCGATATCTTCTGACCCTACCCCGATATCTTCTGACCCTACCCCCAGTGTACACAGCACATTTTATTTTTTTATTTTGCATAGATAAAATGTTATTCAGTGTCTTTGGTGCAACCTCATAATTACCGTACTTGTTAATTAAAAAATATTTTTACTTTTTGAGATACAGCTGCTTTGTATCCTGTATACAGAGCAGCTGTATCTAGAGCTGAGACCTGTATCCGTCAGTTCAGTGTCAGCGGGTCCTGTGTCTCTGACAGTTCATAACTTATATGTGATTAATAACAGGTGGGTCCTGCGTGGATCCCCTGACACTGAACCCGTCAGTCCAGCTGACGTGACAGATACCGGTCTCAGCTCTAGATACAGCTGCAGATAGATACAGATAGACATTTTTATTTAAAAAAAAAACAATTTCAAAGGTGTACATAGCATTTGAACTCCTTCCCTCCGCAGCCAATTTTTGTTTTTTCATTTTCGATTTTTACTCCCCACGTTCAAAAAGTGATTCCTTTTTTATTTCTCCGTTGACATCATTGTTTTTTTTGTATTTGTTTTTACAGCGTTCATTGTGCGGTAAAAACTACATGTTAACTGTATTCTACGGGTTGATCCGATTACGGCGATACCAAATTTATATCGTTTTTTTTTAATTTTTATCACTTTTACAGCGAAAAAAACTAATTTGTTAAAAAAAAAAAATTGTTTTGTGTCGCCACGTTTTCAGAGCCATAACTTTTTGGATTTTCCCATCGATTGAGCGGTATGAGAGATTTTTGTTGCGGGGCGAGCTGTCGTTTTTATTGGTACCATTTTGGGGTACATGGTTTTATCCCATTTTTTGGAAAGCTGCGGTGACCAAAAAACAGCAATTTTGGTGTTTTAGTTAAAATTTTTACACCGTTCACCGTGCGGGTTAAATAACAGCATACTGTAATAGCTCAGAGTTTTACGGACACGGCGTAACACACCAGTTCTGTTAGTTTTTTTTTTTTTAACATTACTTTAGGGAAAAAATGGGAAAACTGAGGGTTTTTGAACTTTTAATATATATTTTTTCACATTAAAAAAAAACTTTTTAAAAGTTTCCCAAGGGGACTTAAACCAGCGATCGTTGGATCACTTACACAATATACTGCGATACTAATGTATTGCAGTGTATCATGTTTTTCCCATTAATTCCTGCCTCTACCTCAGGGCTTAATAGGAGCACAAAGATCACAAACCTGGGGACCACCCCCCTCTTTCTAATGTCTTAGATGTCGTGGTCACTATTGACCACAGCATCTAAGGGGTTAAATTGGTGGAATTAAAGTGATCTTTGATTCCATCCGTTGCAGTGAGGTGTCGGCAGTAACATATAGCTGACACCTTGTCAGTATGGAGCGGGCTCAGCCTGTGAGCCCGCTCCATACATACGTGACCTTGTCCCTGTGCTTGACATGACTGCCCATTACCGACTCGGATCCATTTGACCACTAGTCTGAACAAGTCTGCTACCCGGAGCCCGATCATCTATTGGGGACTATCCTGAGGACTGCGAGCTGGGAATCAAACTGGCAAAATGCATTACCCCTTGTGGGGGTTAAGGGTAAGGAACAGAGGATTCCTTCGACTCTGCACCTCAAGGTCGCTAGTGCCAACCCAAAAACGGTCTCCTCTTTTCCTCGCCTGCTGTCCGACATTTCCTGTGTTGGAGCTTCGACAAGTTTCCCCCTTTAAGTCCGTTTCAGCTACACTTCTTCGTTGTGCAGCTCTGCGTCACCGCTCTGAAGCTGTCACTTGAGTACCGACTGACGCTAACAGGGACCGGCATCCAGGTACTCTCACATAGAGTGTTGTGCTATCTTGAGATCGATATTTCTTGCAAAGTCGCAGAGTACAGATCCCAGGCCGGCCATCTTGGCTATGATCTAACATTAGGACCATAGAAGATTCTGTAGTCCCCACCGTATACATCGGTCTTTACTTTCTTTGTATCCAGTTTGTATTTTATCTCCATTCTTTGTTACATTGTTTATTTTAGTCATATTCTGCATAAGCTGTGATCAGGTTCTGAGGAGATTTGGGGCGTCTCAGGAGTTTACAATCCTTTGTTGATCTCGGTAGTTAATAAACCAGGCAAATCCAATGGTTCAGGCCTGGAGTCCGGGGTTCGTTCGGCTTCGTTGCGAGTTTATCATTCATTGTGAGTGCGGCGAGCTGGGTATTAAGGAGTCTTAGCTGTAAGGCTCGCCATTTTTTTTAGTTGCACTCTAAATCTTCAGACTTCAAATAATCCCTTCATGAATGTTCATTATACATCGCGCTGCGCAGACCTCCTCCATAAATCTTCTCATAAAACCGCTCCTTCACAACTTTTATTTTAGAACTTTCATTTTTTATTTCTTTGTTTTGTGATTCTAACTGCCAAGTCTAGCAATTTCAGAGCTGAGCGCAAACACAAACAGACAATTCTACATGTAGAATAAAAAATACCGGAGAAAGGTAGGATGCAAGGACGTTGCTAGACTCTGGAATCATCAGGGACACCTTCGGGTACTGGCTTTCCAAGGGGGTGAAAATTTTCATGTCCAGCTTTAGCCCTAACCCCAAATACCTTGCCCCATCGTAACCTAACTTTAAAATATAAATACCCCCGCCAATACTACCATACACCAGACAGGTTAATACAGCACTGATCCAGTGCAATCAGAAATAAAACAATAGAATCCAGTGACTCACAGGTGACATCTTCTATGATTGTTGTCCTTCACTGTCCATTTCTTTTCTATGGGCTGTGGTTGGCATGAGGGTTTCTTCCAGCTATGGCTCGCCCCTGCAGTTTTCCACCCAGGCTCTTTGTTTCTACACCACATTTTGTCCCATGACAGTAACAGATTGCCCCCACAATACCTACAAAATTACTTATGTCAGCTACAATTCCCTATGACAACCACTATGTTCCCATGGATGCCACAATGCTCCTTTACCCTATCCAAAATGCCCCCATGACAGTCACAATGCCACTCATAACAGCTACAATGCCCCATGACACCTACAATGCCACTTCCGCCAGGCTCTATGCCCTGTCACACGATCCAGCCACATACTATATGTCCCCAATGAGCCAAGTCTGTGATTTTTCGGGATTGTAATATTGATGGCCTATTTCTTGGATAGGTCATCAATACCTGATGGTGGGGTTCTGACTCTCAGCACTGCCGCTGATGAGCTGCAAGAAGGGGCATTGTTTACCCAGGCATAGCGCTGTACATTTGGTTGTGCCTGCCTAGTACTGAATGGTACAGAACTGCTGTGAGCTGCTGTACTAGACATAACTACACCCTAATGTATGGCGGTGTGTCTGCTGACATCCGCTGTTAAATTTTGAAGATACACAATCCTCAGTTAAACCAGTAGATAAGCGGAGCCTGGGTTAACTGGCAGCTGCTTATCTCCTCTTTCTATTATATGTCAACAAAATGCACGCTTGACCTTTTTTCTTGTTAACAGTGCAGACAGATGGGTGCTCTGAATGAGGAGAATAGATCTCTGACCCCTAGTATAAAGTGCATGATCAGCTCTTCTGTCACATATGAAAACGCTTTATTGTTGTAGGTACGCTTTCAATCTTTTCAAACTCTGAGCTGTGGTATTCACTTTAATGGAGCTGAGCTGCAATACCAGACTCAACCCATGGACAGATGTGGCGCTGTTTGTGGTGGAAAGCAGACATGTTTTCTCCAATCCTGTACAACCCCTTTAGGTGTTACATTAGGCAACATTGTATAGCTTGTGGTGAAAAGTCGGGGGAAACAATTTGCCTCATCATTATCTTCAGCATGCAGGGAGCTGTAATCCCACAACAGCTGGATAGCCACAGGTTGGAGATGACTTCTTTAGACACTACTACTATTACTACTACAGAGTTTCCACTCCTCTTCCAGCTGGAGGAGAGCTGATTTGCATACATCTCCCAGAGAACATTTCTTTAACTCTCCTTGATCTCCATAAAGAGAATGAGAATCCTAATCAGATTGGTTAATATGTCTGTGCTGCATAAGTGTTAAATTTAGAGACACAGAGAGACAAGGCTTTGTTTACACGCAGTTCATTGGTCCATGCTGGGACTTCCTTCTGAGGGAGGGGAAGAGAGAGCTGCATCATTTAGAGTCTGGATACAAAACCGTTTGCATATTTGCTGAAGAACTGTGCACTGATGATTTTGGATTTGATTTAGTTCCTATATCCTAAGTTCAATCCATTTTTTTCCCCTCTTTTGGATAGATAAGGTTTTGACATATGCATGTCTACTTTTAACTGCATCATAATCTTTGTAGTTATCTTGCACACATGTGACATATCATCAAAAAAGTTTAATCATCCCATAAGAAACTGACCCCAGTGGAAAGTTACTGTCTCCAAAGGCACCTCCAAATGGGTTTGTCATCTCCTCGACCTTTGTGGCCCAATATTGTATCAGTCTGGGCCCACTGAAGGATCCCCTGGTGGGCCAGTCCAACCCTAACTGCTAGTTTCCTAAACTTTTCAAGCAGACCATCTTCACAATTACAGGCCTAAAAGTATTTGAACACGTATGAACTTGTAGGTGATTGGCCGACACTCGCATGACCATGAGAACCTCTGATACAAATATTAGAAAAAATCCAGCCGTGGCAGAAATCACCATTTTTCAGTTTGCGTTACAATTGTTCATGTCTCCAAAACTTTTGTTCAAATGATAATGTCAAAGTCGTTACTTTTTTATTCCTTACAAGGTTTATAGGCACCTTAAGAAAAAGAAAAGTAATGCAGTAAAACTTGTACTGATACAAGAGATCTAGAGATTGTTTTGGTAACCTGAAGCGTCTAGTTGGAGCGTAAAATATGATCTCACAGGAAGGGTCCGACTTTTTTATTGTTTTAATTTAGTTCACCCAGCTGGTAACCATCCAAAAGTTAAGTATACAACAGATTAATGCTACGGTAATACCCAGATCTGCTGCATAAATCTCAAGCCGAATATCCGCAAATGCACAAAATACGACGTGACCAGAAAGCAATTCCGTTTGTGAAAACCTGGTTTTTGGAGAAGGCCGTGTTCTTTCTGTTCTACCTGCAGGAAAGTAATGTTGTTATACAAAGTCTTGTCACCACAATGAAACATCCCCAGTCACCAATAAATCCATCTAAAGTAATACAATAAATAGACTGGGAGGAGGGGGATGCAGCTGCAGAGTCTCTCTCTCTCTCTCTCTCTCTCTCTCTCGCTCTCTCCCTCTCTCTCTCTATATATATATATAGTTATATAATATTTTGCTGGGGCACAGTATATGGGGAACTCTCATGCTGGGGCACAGTATATGGGGCACTCTCTGACAGACACTGTATATAGGGGAAGTTTCTGTCTGACCTTATATATGGGGACAATATTTTGCTGGGGCACAGTATATGGGGCACTCTCTTGATTGGGCACAGTATATGGGGCACTTTCTGATAGACACTGTATATGGGGGAAGTTTCTGTCTGACCTTATATATGGGGACAATATTTTGCTGGTGCACTGTATATGGGGCACGCTCTTGATTGGGCACAGTATATGGGGCACTCTCTGATAGACACTCTATATGGGGGAAGTTTCTGTCTGACCTTATATATGGGGACAATATTTTGCTGGGGCACTGTATATGGGGGGACTTTCTGGCTGACACTATTTTCAGTATGCAGCCACTATCTTGCTAGGGCACTTTCTAGACACCATGAGGCAACCTCTATAAAGACCTATTAAAATAAAATGTATATTATCATTATGATGGATGGTACAGCAAGTTGATACATAGTTAAAAAAATAACTAATTCTATCAAATTCAACCTTTTATATGTACATTCCCCAGAAGAAGTCAAAAACACCTATGGGTCGCGTAGCCTAATTTGTCATAAAGTGGAGAACTTCCTTCCAGAGCGACCCCTGGATCGACCCCTGAATATAGGCGACCTGTTTCCGTCAGTTCAGCGGGACTGACGGTTGTGTCAGAAGGTCCTCTGTGTCTCTTACAGTTCATAACTTAGATGTGATAGATAACAGGTGGATCCTGCGTGTCAGGACACAAAGGACCCGCTGACACTGAACCCGTCAGTGCTGCTGACCTGACGGATTCAGATCTCAGCGCTAGATACAGCTGCTCTGTATACAGGATACAAAACAGCTGTATCTCAAAAAGTAAAAATTATTTTTAATAAAAAGTATTTAGAAAGTTGCACAAAACACACTGATAGTTTTATTTAAAAAAAAAAAAAAAAAAAAAAGGTGTACATAGAAATCTTCCAATATAAAGGGTAAGGCCCCCTGCATGCGACCGTGCCCGTAATCACGGTCCGTCATTACAAGCATGGACAGTCGCGGACAGCCGCCCGCATTTGCGGGCCATGCTCCCATATAAAGTATGGGAGCAAGGTCCGTAAAAAGCAAAAAATTGGACATGTCTTATCTTTTGCGGAGCCTTTTTATGGCACGGACGTAAATATACGGGAAGATGCCCGTGGGCAATAGAAATGAATGGGTCCGTAATTACGGACGAATTCTTCGGTCATGTGCATGAGGCCTTACTATTGTCAACAATGAAGAATCTTGATCCAGGGGACGACGCTCTGGAAGGAGTTCTCCACTCTATGACAAATTGGGCTACGCGACCCATAGGTGTTTTTGTCTTCTTCTGGGGAATGTACATATAAAAGGTTGAACTTGATAAAATGTATTATTTTTTTTAACTATGTATCAACCTGATGTATCCCAATCCTAATGCAGAACATGAGTGGTAATGTTCATTGTTAGACGACCGCATGCCGCATGCTACAGCCGTACAACAGATTTAGTCCTCCTCATAATTAACAATAGTCGGCGCTTTAATAATATTTCTTTTTTTTTTTTCCCGCATTCTTTGAATTAAAAATGGATAGTAGCGCGAGGTGAGCCAGTCCCGTCATATCTATCTTGTAAATATGCAACATAATCAATAGGAGTCTCAAGAAACATTATTCTGCTGGTGATAAGATCAAGGACATTACTGGAATGCAATCACATCACTGGCGTTGGACGGGTATTATTCGGAGGGTTGTTGATATGCCGTCCGGGTGCGCGTCTTTAATTATTAAGAGGCAGCCTGCCACGCCGAAACCATAATTCAGTTTCAAGTGGATCTTGTGATTATTGGTTTAATGGAAGGTCAGCAGAACAGAATAATTCAGTCTAAAGAGAGATTCAATATACAGCGGAAGATTAATGGAAAGTTGGTCGGAGCTCGGAAGCTGCTAGATCATTTGTATGGACACAGATTGCAAACAAAGGGAGGTTATTAAGACTTAGGCCATCAAGGACTCCGATGAGAATATGATTGTATGGAGAATTGTATGAAAATAACTTCAATCATAGACCAGAGCATAGGCTGGGGCTCGGGGAATGTATCCACCTTGTCATAATGATGCCATGCGTCCTCATTATTGGGTGATAATCCTGTTTATCAGGGACAGGGGCAGCCCGTGGGGGTCGACAGGCTGGTCTACTGTTCCAGAACCGTGTTATACCCATATGAGACAATGGAGGCTCAAATATAAATCCACAATACAACCCCATTGTTGGAATCTAATTCATGAATTCCTGGCAATTTTTCCAAGTAATATGTGAATATATCTACACTATAATCCCCCACAGCCTCATAAAAAGTAACGGCCTGTATAGATACTATTTTGCCTAATATTTTACAACCTTAGAAATATGGAGTTAAAATGGCGACTTAATACAATGTAAAATGTCACATTAAAAGGATCGACCATGTAAATCAGGCAGCACTCAAATTATTAATCTTTCCAGGTGCCGGGATCTTCTAGTAAACGTCATTACCACACAAACAATTCACAAAGAGAACAAGTAGGTTGGCACAACGATATGCAGGTGAAGTCAAATAACTTTTATTTCAATTGATATATAATATACAATACTATAATACTGCTGTAATGACGGGGGGTGGGGAGACAGACAAGTGAGCCCTAATCTACCCGCCACTCAGTCCCTGCCTACTTGCAACGACCCGCCCTAGGCGACGGGGTACAACTGGGCGACGGTCCCTACGCTCAATAAGTGCACGACAGACAAACAGACAAGGGTACACAGAGCTAGGGGGAGAAAGGGGCAGTTGCCCACGGCAACACCGTGAGCAACAAGAGAAGTAAACAAGCCGAGTCAAACCAGGAGTGTGCGAGGTACCAAACGCAGAGCAGGAGAGTAATCAGCAAGCCGGGGTCAATATGAAGCAAGGACAATAGTACAAGAAGCTGCAGCAGGGCCAGGAAACCAAACAAAAAGAATCACAAGCAAAGGAGGAACAGGAAAGGCAGGTATAAATAGACAGAGGGCGGGAGCTAGCTCCGTCTGGCCAGGCTGTTATAGGCTCTCCCACTCCTAAGCCTGCCACCCTGAGCGGTGGAAGATGGAGTCAGTCTCACAGACATAGAAGCAGGTGCAGACTGATTATCTATGGGTGTTAACCCCGAAGCTGTGCCTGGCAGATCCTTTACAACTGCCCCCTATATACAAGAATATAACTATTATAATACTGCCCCCTATGTACAAGACTATAACTACTATAATACTGCTCCCTATATACAAGAATATAACTACTATAATACTTCCCCCTATGTACAAGAATCTAACTACTATTATACTGCCCCCTATATACAAGAATATAACTACTATAATACTGCCCCCTATATACAAGAATATAACTACTATAATACTGCCCCCTATATACAAGAATATAACTACTATAATACTTCCCCCTATGTACAAGACTATAACTACTATTATACTGCCCCCTATATACAAGAATATAAGTACTATAATACTGCCCCCTATGTACAAGAATATAACTACTATAATACTGCTCCTGTATACAAGGATATAACTACTATAATACTGTTCCCTATATACAAGAATATAACTACTATAATACTGCCCCCTATATACAAGAATATAACTACTATAATACTGCCCCTATATACAAGAATATAACTAATATAATACTGCCCCTATATACAAGAATATAATTACTATAATACTATCCCTATATACAAGAATATAACTACTATAATACTGCCCTCTATATACAAGAATATAACTACTATAATACTGCCCCCTATATACAAGAATATAACTACTATAATACTGCTCCTATATACAAGAATATAACTACTATAATATTGCCCCCTATATACAAGAATATAACTACTATAATACTGCCCTCTATATACAAGAATATAACTAGTATAATACTGCCCCTATGTACAAGAATATAACTACTATAGTACTGCCCCTATATACAAGAATATAACTACTATAATACTGCTCCTATATACAAGAATATAACTACTATAATACTACCCCCTATATACAAGAATATAACTACTATAATACTGCCTCCTATATACAAGAATATAACTAATATAATACTGCCCCTATATACAAGAATATAATTACTATAATACTATCCCTATATACAAGAATATAACTACTATAATACTGCCCTCTATATACAAGAATATAACTACTATAATACTGCCCCCTATATACAAGAATATAACTACTATAATACTGCTCCTATATACAAGAATATAACTACTATAATATTGCCCCCTATATACAAGAATATAACTACTATAATACTGCCCTCTATATACAAGAATATAACTAGTATAATACTGCCCCTATGTACAAGAATATAACTACTATAGTACTGCCCCTATATACAAGAATATAACTACTATAATACTGCTCCTATATACAAGAATATAACTACTATAATACTACCCCCTATATACAAGAATATAACTACTATAATACTGCTCCTATATACAAGAATATAACTACTATAATACTGCCTCCTATATACAATAATATAACTACAATATAATACTGCCCTCTATATACAAGAATATAACTACTATAACACTGCCCCTATATACAAGAATATAGCTACTATAATACTGCCCCTATATACAAGAATATAACTACTATAACACTGCTCCTATATACAAGAATATAACTACTATAATACTGCCCCTATATACAAGTATATAACTACTATAATACTGCCCCTATATACAAGAATATAACTACTATAATTATCTTTTTTATTTGAAAACTTGCAACAAATTATTACAATACCTTTGCAATACACTCATAACAGATAAAGAAAATAAACATTTGTCTCTTAATAAAATCACAATCATTAAACAAACCATAATATATGAATATTGCGCCAGTATAGATTGTTTCAACTATTTTTCATGATATTATTCTAGACAGTATTACAGGAGAGTTCTTCTTTATTGGTGACCGGGCAGCATCGCGCACACGACAGATGGGACACGGTCACCACATTTATGACATATAGTGAACCTCTATGATATAAACGGAGTTCGGGCTAGAAGTCTCCATACAGCAGCTGAGAGTTTCACTGTCCCACTAGATGTGGTGACTGCAGGGACACAGCAGGGACATTACTCTGTAGATAAGTCTCTTGTATAAAGATGACATTGGTTTTGTCGTCAGACAGACGCTGGAATATCGCCCGTCGCCTGCTCCTATTCTTCACACTGTTCACATTAATAGAGGTGATTTTCAGCCTCATCCTGGTTACATGTCTTTCCTACTTTTTTTCCTTCTTCCACTGCTATGTCCTGTAACACCCCATCTTTTGGTGGACATTGGGGGGTCAGCATCTTCATCCTCAGGTTCGTCGCCTGGGATGTGTGAGGAGACTTGCTCCATCTCTGCTTCTTCTTACTGGTCATCTTCTCCCAGCACACAGTAACGTCCCCCAGTTATCGCCAGCACTGGAGACTCCGGTGATTTCTTTGCAGCAGTGATTTTTTTCCTAGAAGAATCATCTGTTTTACTTCTCCTTTTAACCGTCTGAAATCCCTCCTCATCGATACTGGTCGCTGCGGCTGGATCAGCTGGTTTTTTACTGGTCACTGCGGCTGAATCAGCTGGTTTTTTACTGGTCACTGCGGCTGGATCAGCTGGTTCTTTACTGGTTGCTGCGGCTGGCCCAGCTGGTTTTTTACTGGTCGCTGGGGCTGGATCAGCTGTTTTTTTACTGGTCGCTGCGGCTGGTTCAGCTGGTTCCTTACTGGTCGCTGTGGCTAGATCAGCTGGTATTTTACTGGTCACTGCGGCTGAATCAGCTGGTTTTTTACTGGTCACTGCGGCTGGATCAGCTGGTTCTTTACTGGTTGCTGTGGCTGGCCCAGCTGGTTTTTTACTGGTCGCTGGGGCTGGATCAGCTGTTTTTTTACTGGTCGCTGCGGCTGGTTCAGCTGGTTCTTTACTGGTCGCTGCGGCTGGATCAGCTGGTTCTTTACTGGTCGCTGCCGCTGGATCAGCTGTTTTTTTTACTGGTTACTGCGGCTGGATCAGCTGGTTCTTTACCGGTCGCTGCGGCTGGATCAGCTGGTTTTTTACTGGTCACTGCGGCTGGCCCAGCTTGTTTTTTACTGGCCGCTGCGGCTAGATCAGCTGGTTTTTTACTGGTCGCTGCGGCTGGCCCAGCTGGTTTTTTACTGGCCGCTGCGGCTGGATCAGCTGGTTCCTTACTGGTCGCTGCGGCTGGATCAGCTGGTTCCTTACTGGTGTTGGGCAGATGTTTAGATGTTTTGGTGACAGAATGACTGGATATTTTACTTTTAGCATGACCTCTATTTTCAGTGGCTGGTGACACTTGTGCAGCATCCACAGATGAGACATTTGTCTCTGGAGCAGGGTCTCTGGTACTTTGGCTCACATCCTCGCTGGGACTTCCAGGTTCTGGGGTTGTATCTACACATATGGAGACATCCTCCTGCTCTTCCTCCATGGCTTCATTAAAGGTCTCCTCTTTATTATGTTCTGCATGCGGACACTCCTGGAATGTATGTCCAGGTCCTAAGCACAGGTTACAGATGACAGGTCCTGTACAATCGTCCTTCACATGCCCAAACTGACCACATAGTGAGCACTTAATACGGAAACAGTTGAATGCCAGGTGTCTGCCCCCACATCTATAGCACAGTCGCGGTTGACCAGGGTAGTAACATACGCCTCTCTCCGAGCCCAGGTAGAAGGAGTGCGGCAGATGTCTGGTCACTCCGTTCTCCTGAACCAGCTGGATCTTGACAGAATATCCTCCATTCCAGATCTCCTCCTCATCATAGATCTTGGTTGGCAGTCTCTTCACCTCACAATATCTGCTCAACCAGTGCTGCAAATCTGCCAGAGCCACCACCTCAGACTGGAACAGGACGGTGGCGGTGACTACCTGGGGTTTAGTCAGCTGGATGACATGTAGATGCTCCCACATCGCATGCTCCTTTGTATCATTATAAATACTCCAGAACAAGTCTAGACTATATTGCAGCTTGAAACTGATGTCATAATTCCTGCTGGAGGTAATGTGGATCAGAGCGAACACCTCAGAAGCTTTAAACTTCATAAACTCCTTCAACAAAACTTTCCCAATGTGGAATCTGGAGGGGAGGTTTTCCTCTGGTCCTGAGTACCTGATTCTGACCGCGTTCCTCCTCTGAGGTGGGGGGTTAGTCGGTCTTGTGACGCTGAAGAACAGTCTCCTGTACTGAGGTCTGTCAGCAGGTGGGTCAGGACTGGACCTCTCCTCAGCTGATTGTACTGCAGATCCTCCTGTGTCCGCTCCTGATCGCTGTGTAACCTGCACTCCATTCACTGACACTGCGGACGGCTGAACCTCCAGAACAGGGTCTGCAATGTCCGCCTCAGCCTGTGCTGCTGGTTCATCAGATATCAGACTGTCAATCACCGCACTGAGCGAGGTCTCACTTACAATGTCAGTATATGCGGCATTTTCTTGCTCACTCCCAGGAGTGCCACTCGCATTCACTTTATCAGTACTGCACATAGAGTCTACTGCAGTTAACCCCTCGTCAGCTGGCACACATTTCTCTGCAGCTTTAGCAGCATTTGTGTTGACTTATTGCACAGACCCCACACATGATGGGAGTTGTGATCCTCCAGCCACTGCACACTCATATCTTCCAGGGTTTCCCTGCTCCACAATATTATACACAGTCTTATAGTCAGTGTCTTTTTTTGCAATGATATTTTTTCTCTTCACAGTTTGGGCTCTGGTCTCCCTTTTGTTCTCAATTGCCCAGTTCTTTATTTTGGGTACTGTGCATGATTCTTTCTGAAATCTCTCCTTCAATATAACCAGCTCACGTGTGCAAACATCCAGACACTCACATTTCATCAGCTTTGCCTTTGGATCAGTCTCTTGGTTAATTTCAGTTCTCAATTTGCGAACTTGCATTTCCATTTTAAAGATATTTTTCTTTGTCATTTTTGTGCACAATTCACCAACATCATGAGATTCAGTTGACTCACCAGCCACCATTTCCAGATCATCACCTCCACCATCTCCATGCTGCAGGCCAAACTCCAGACTCTGGGCTTTCCCAGGATCATCAGCCCAGGACCCCTCCCCTCCACCTGGGTCAGAAGCCATGCATAGTCCTAACAGGGAGCTCACAAGCACAAGTCTATCCTCTCCTATGGACAAGAATATAACTACTATAATACTACCCCCTATATACAAGAATATAACGACTATAATACTGCCCCCTATATACAAGAGTATAACTACTATAATACTACCCCTATATACAAGAATATAACTACCATATTACTGCCCCTATATACAAGAATATAACTACTATAATACTGCTCCTATATACAAGAATATAACTACTATAATACTGCCCCTATGTACAAGACTATAACTACTACTATACTGCCCCCTATATACAAGAATATAACTACTATAATACTGCCCTCTAGATACAAGAATATAACTACTATAATACTGCTCCTATATACAAGAGTATAACTATTATAATACTGCCCCTATATACAAGAATATAACTACTATAATACTGCCCCTATATACAAGACTATAACTACTATAATACTGCTCCCTATATACAAGAATATAACTACTATAATACTGCTGCTATATACAAGAATATAACTACTATAATACTGCTCCTATATACAAGAATATAACTACTATAATATTGCCTCATATATACAAGAATATAACTACTATAATACTGCCCCCTATATACAAGAACATAACTACTATAATACTGCTCCTATATACAAGAATATAACTACTATAATACTGCCCCCTATGTACAAGAATATAACTACTATAATACTGCTCCCTATATACAAGAATATAACTACTATAATACTGCTCCTATATACAAGAATATAACTACTATAAGGCTGGGTTCACACAACCTATTTTCAGACATAATTCGGGCCTTTTACGCCCTGAATTACGTCTGAAAAAACGGCTCCAATACGTCGGCAAACATCTGCCCATTAATTTCAATGGGTTTGCCGATGGGTTTGCTCCAGCATTCAACCCAACTGAATCTGCGGACGCAGGCTGGGTTGGAGGCGGGAGCAGCGGGTTAAGGCTGGGACACTGCTCTGGTCCTGGCATCACTGTGCATACATGGACAGCGATGTCAGGGGCTTTCCCAGAGACGGAGTCCCGGAGCAGAGCCACTAGCGCTCTTCCTGAGGCTCCTCTACTTCTTACATCACTATCCATATATGGACAGTGATGCCTTAACGACGGCAGCGTCATCACCCGGCTGCCAAGTGGGCCCCCCCAAGTGGAGTGGGCCCCGGCACTTGCCCGGGTTTGCCGGGTGCTGACGCCGGCCCTGCATTGAACACTATTGTAAAGTCTATAATATAAAAGTACTATTCTAGTCCCACATTTATCAGCCCTGACAGTGTATTTTTATTTCAAATTTTGAAAGTTTGAGACATTTTAAGAAAAATATAGTTCTTTAAATTCAATGTACTTGTTTTGGCACAAACTTGGCAGCTATACATAGTGTGTTTGGCACTTCTGTCCCCGGAGCTGCCACCTGCGCCGGTTTCATTGCTACACAAAGTTATTAACACTCTGGACTTGTCTATATTCATTAACAGTCCCGCTGTGAAAGCAATTGGTATAAACCTCACCTCCTAAATGTTCCTTTAGACTGATAATAAGAGATCGGCTCGTGCAGCGGGAGAATTAACAGACTCTTCCTTTGTTATAAATACAACCTATTGTAAGATATTGAATATAAACTTTCTACTTTCAAACTTACAGCAAAGTTTTGCTACTTGTAATCAAGCAACGAAGGTGTTTCTGTTGTGAGATACAAAGTAAAGGGTCCCCTAGCAAATCACCTCCCATCTAATACTTGATTGTGCCCTTAGGTGCCCACTTTCCCACGATAGGCACAGTTGCGCCCGTGTCTGGTACCTTTGCCCACCAGAATAAATTATTATAAAAACGACTGTCAACTTCTTAAAATGATTGTCCTCATGGGCCCTATTATTATGCTGAGGATCTACTGGTGAGACAGCCTTAGGCCGGGTTCCCACAGGTCGTTTAAAAATCACGCAGCGCGTCCGACCTGGAACCCACAGTACATTCAGTCTTAAATATTAATGGGGGGGGGGGTCCAGACTACACAGCCACAATGCTATTAATGGGAAGGTCCAGACTACACAGCCAGACTGCAATTAATAGGGGAGGTCCAGACTACACAGCCAGACTGCTATTAATGGGGCGGTCCAGACTACACAGCCAGACTGCTATTAATAGGGGAGGTCCAGACTACACAGCCAGACTGCTATTAATAGGGGAGGTCCAGACTACACAGCCAGACTGCTATTAATGGGGAGGTCCAGACTACACAGCCAGACTGCTATTAATAGGGGAGGTCCAGACTACACAGCCAGACTGCTATTAATGGAGAGGTCCAGACTACACAGCCAGACTGCTATTAATAGGGGAGGTCAAGACTACACAGCCAGACTGCTATTAATAGGGGAGGTCCAGACTACACAGCCAGACTGCTATTAATGGGGAGGTCCAGACTACACAGCAAGACTGCTATTAATAGGGGAGGTCCAGACTACACAGCAAGACTGCTATTAATAGGGGAGGTCCAGACTACACAGCCAGACTGCTATTAATAGGGGAGGTCCAGACTACACAGCCAGACTGCTATTAATAGGGGAGGTCCAGACTACACAGCCAGACTGCTATTAATAGGGGAGGTCCAGACTACACAGCCAGACTGCTATTAATGGGGAGGTCCAGACTACACAGCCAGACTGCTATTAATGGGGAGGTCCAGACTACACAGCCAGACTGCTATTAATAGGGGAGGTCCAGACTACACAGCCAGACTGCTATTAATGGGGAGGTCCAGACTACACAGCCAGACTGCTATTAATGGTGAGGTCCAGACTACACAGCAAGACTGCTATTAATAGGGGAGGTCCAGACTACACAGCCAGACTGCTATTAATGGAGAGGTCCAGACTACACAGCCAGACTGCTATTAATAGGGGAGGTCAAGAATACACAGCCAGACTGCTATTAATGGGGAGGTCCAGACTACACAGCAAGACTGCTATTAATAGGGGAGGTCCAGACTACACAGCAAGACTGCTATTAATAGGGGAGGTCCAGACTACACAGCCAGACTGCTATTAATAGGGGAGGTCCAGACTACACAGCCAGACTGCTATTAATAGGGGAGGTCCAGACTACACAGCCAGACTGCTATTAATAGGGGAGGTCCAGACTACACAGCCAGACTGCTATTAATGGGGAGGTCCAGACTACACAGCCAGACTGCTATTAATGGGGAGGTCCAGACTACACAGCCAGACTGCTATTAATAGGGGAGGTCCAGACTACACAGCCAGACTGCTATTAATGGGGAGGTCCAGACTACACAGCCAGACTGCTATTAATGGGGAGGTCCAGACTACACAGCAAGACTGCTATTAATAGGGGAGGTCCAGACTACACAGCCAGACTGCTATTAATAGGGGAGGTCCAGACTACACAGCCAGACTGCTATTAATAGGGGAGGTCCAGACTACACAGCCAGAATGCTATTAATGGGGAGGTCCAGACTACACAGCCAGACTGCTATTAATAGGGGAGGTCCAGACTACACAGCTAGACTGCTATTAATAGGGGAGGTCCAGACTACACAGCTAGAATGCCGCTGTAGGAGAGTTACAAATTACACAAATTGAGTTTTAGTTACCTGTTTCCTATGATGTGTCCCATCCTTCCCAGATCCTACATGTCATCATTTTATGTTATATGTTGGGGGTTTTGCCTAACTTATCTGTTTACTGTTATGTTTTTCATCATCTACTTGTTTAATCCGACTTGTGAAGAACAATTTGCTTTACATGGACAATAAACTTAAACCCATTCTAAAGAGCTGAACTACAGAGAAATTTGAAAACCTTCCACAGACAATGGGTTTTATTGTTATTGATTGGGCTGAAGGCAATCTCAGTTGATTTTCCATTGCCTAATTAAATGAGGCAGACCTATGCACTCATCCGAAATTGTCTGTTCTTCCAGTAATTGTTTCATTGTGACGCATTAATTACAGTATGACAACATCTCAACGCTGCGATTACTGCACAGCTGGGATACGAGGGGTCGGGTAATGTGCGCGGATACAGCAGATACTTCATGATAACAGCAAACTGTGCGCAAAGAGATGTGATTATTAATTTGTCATACGTAAAAAATTGTTAATATAACAACTCATCACAAACACAGGACTGACATTTCATTTAGCAAACTCAGATATTGTACGATCCACCATCCAGGATAAATATATGGATGGAAATGAGAGATAGATAGACAGACAGACAGACAGACAGACAGACAGACAGACAGACAGATAGATAGATAGATAGATAGATAGATAGATAGATAGACAGACAGACAGACAGACAGACAGACAGATAGATAGATAGACAGACAGACAGACAGACAGACAGACAGACAGACAGACAGACAGATAGATAGATAGATAGATAGATAGATAGATAGATAGATAGATAGAAAAACACTTGATACAAAACTCCCCCTGTACTCCTCACCTACACGGCTCACCGACCCCCAACAAAAACAGAGCCTGCTCAACCCAATCCTGCAACCCCGACAAGAAAATATCCAAACCAATGTCCGTCAGGTGCCGCCCCAATACGGAAAGAATGGGTCCCATACTCCCCTGGAGGCTTACCGACCTGGACCAGAGCCTTACGCAAAATAGAAGAAAACTGAAACCTCGTAACCGGCCTCCCATCCAAATGCGCCAAAAATTGAACCCCCGATCTACGCACCCCCAGGAAAGCTGACACAGCCGCCACCGGACAAACCCCATCCGGGACTAGCCGAAGCGAACCGCAAAAACCCCGCCCAAACACATCCGTCTTAGAGCGACGTATACGCAACGAACCCCCACCGAAGAAACCACGACATTCTCAAAATGAAGGCCCCCTGGCCGAGCCGCCCCCATCGGAACTAGCTCCGAAATACGCAATGCCCCAAAAAAACACAACGAAAACGACACCGAAAATAAAAGGGATTAATACGGGGAAGAACAAACCGACGGCAACTCCGCTATAATTCCTGCAATAAAGAAAAGGACACAGGCCGACGCGACTCCCTCCTGGAGGCCAACTTCTTCCAACCCTTCAATGCTTGCAAAATAAAAAAGGATTTAGTAACATCCGACCACCCCCGTAACTTTGAAAAGAAGGCAACCCCAGCCAGACGACGCTGAGCCACCACCCCCGAGACACCACGCTCGCGCAAAGCTGACAAATATTCAAGCGTCACAGTCGTGCGCAGCACCGGATCCTCCCCAACAAGTCTATCCCCCGCAGCGCTCAACCATTCCTTCCACGCATTACCGTAAGTAGCCCAGGTAGAGGGCACAAGGGACGACCTCACCAGCGGCACTAACTCCGATCCAGCAACCTCCACAAAAACTCCGGGCAGCTGGCTCCCTCCAGATCCACCTGCGGGCAAAGGGAGCGAAAAACCTGCCAATGAAAACGAGATAAGGCATCAGCGACAACATTGTGAACACCTGGAATATGGCGAGCTCGAAAACGGATGTTACATTGCAAGCAACGCAACACCAAATGACGAAGCAAAGCCAAAACCGGACCTGAGGAGGAAGTAAGTTGGTTAACAACAAAAACAACACCCATATTATCAGACCAAAACACCCCAGACCTGTCGGAGAGGCGCGCCCCACAAAATTCAACGGCGACAACTATGGGAAAGAGCTCCAAAATCGTTAAATTTGCACACCAACCCTTGTCCTGCCAAGAAGCAGGCCAAGCTTCAGCGCACCACGCCGAACCCAGCAACGCCCCAAATCCCACCGCACCAGCCGCATCCGTAAACAACTCCAGGCCCTCCAACACGTACGCCCATTGTAATCTTCCAAGAAGTGCGCCAGACGCGCAAATCCGACTTAACAGAACTAGAAATCCGAACATGATGGGAAGGCACCGAAACGCCCACTGTAGCTAAGGACAACCTCCTGGCAAACACCCGCCCCATGGGCATAATACGACCCGCAAAGACCAACAAACCCAACAAAGATTGGATCTGTCGCAACTCCAACTTACGCTCAGCCAAAGCCATATCCAAAGCGACACGCAACTTCACCACCTTTTCCGCCGGGAAGTGATAGACCATAGCAACCGCATCTATTTCAATGCCCAGAAAACACAATACCGTCACCGGTCCCTCCGTCTTTTCTTCAGAAAGGGGGACCCTGAAACGCTGAGCAAGAAATTGAAAGGACCTAAAACAAAAACTGGCACCGCCCCGAGGAAGCGGGCCCTACAAATAACCCCATCACTCACCGTCAGAAGAAGGCAGGAGTCCTGCAGCGGCGTTCTCACTGGTGTCGATGCCAGCCCGGGAGTGAACCAGTCCAGTCACCTTACCGGTGAGGTCAGATGACAGGTCAGGTGATAGGTCAGGTGACTGGACTGGTCCCCTCCCGGGCCGGCATCGATCCCAGTGAGAACACCGCCGCAAGACTCCTGCCTTCTTCTGATCTCTGCTGCAGTCAGCAGCGATCAGCTGTTCTAATGCAGCGCCCAGCGGGACATTTACAGACCGCCCGGGACGGTGGGACAGGGACTGTCTCGCCGGATCCGGGACGGTTGGGAGGTATACCTTATCCGCAACAGTCCCTGGCTCAGCGGTTAGACACCTGTGAGCCTCCATCACTATAAACTATGTAAATTCTATATAAATAATGGAGAATCAATATATGGAAACCGCTGATAGAATGTTTCTACTGAAGTCTCCACGGAGGGTGAGCGGGTTCTTATTTTGGGCTTCCATTCCTCATTTTTGGACACTTGAGATCCATACTTGCCGGTGTAGTGATATGTTGTTTGTGGCAGCGTCTTCACTGCTTGTTTACCCGGCTCCTTGGCATCAAGGCCAGAGGTTTGTACGGAACGTATGAGTTGGAAACTTCTAATTCCCGTCTATTCTGACCACGTAATTGATTGCAGCCGACATTCTGCTGTGATGAGTACCGGATAAAGCTGAGGTTACATTTTTTTATGTCATCTTTTAAAAAATAATTTTTTTGCAAATATTTTTGAAGAGTCCATGTCCTCTACCTCCTCAAAAATGTTCTGTTATCTGCTGGCATCATTACAAATGTGTCCTTGCTGTGTCTATCTCTATTCCGAGAAGTATGGTGCAAGTGGTGAAAAAAAAAGAGAAGAATCCTCCGGTGACATCACCCATTGGGGATATAGACTCCAATTCTTTTTTTTTTTTTACTGGATGGCTATCATGGATGCCTCTGACGGATGCTGCCTGCCATCCATCGCATAGACTCTAATATAAAAAAAAAAAACATACATTTTTATCATATTTTTTTTACTGGGTGGCGCGAGATTGTATTGAATTGGTATCATGAAGAATTGTGTCATTTATCTCAAATCAAGAAAAATGAAGGGTGGACATATCTATAGTCTTGTGCCATCGGTTTGTAGTCTGTAACCAAGGAGACACATAGATCTGCGTAGGAGCTGTATACACAAAACGGACATTTTTTAATCAAGATAATTTGCAAAGCTGCTTCATTGTTTCATTTGAAGGCAATGGAACAAAAAAAAAAAGAATGATTGAAAAGATGGACATGTCCTTTAAATGTGGTTTTCATTATAACTGTGACTTGGTCCCCTTCACTTGCCTTTACAAAGAGATGTTGAACCCAAATTGATAATCAATGCCATTATTCACCAGGAAAAGTAAATAAGGAAACCCCATCAATAAGATATTACTGTATGGATGCTCCTCATACAATTACTGGTGTAGCAGAGCTGAGTTTGTCATATATCATTTTCTGCAACAGTGAGCGAAGGTAATGCAGTAGGTTGACTTCCCACAAATGCCACGTTGTGATATCTCAGCATACTGTACCAAATGAAAAACTCAGCTCTGCTACATCTGTTCCGTGTTAACAATTATTTAGGTAGTTTCTGTACACTATTGTAAGTACTGGGGTCACCACCAGGATTTCTTATCTTCTGAGAGTCAAAAACATGCAGAAAATCCATCTTTCTATGAAATGACTCCAGCCTAGGTGGATTTCTATTAACGAGGCATTAAATTGTAAGCTCGTTGGAGACAGGGACCCATGCGACTCAACGTGAAGGAAAATCGCATTAATCAATATATAATGGAGAGTCGGGGGGGGGGGGAAGATACCGGACGACTGATATGCTGATATAGCTGATTATTAATATTATCTGTAATAGCGGCTTGTTCCCTCAATGTGATGGAGGAGTATTACCAGTCTGCCTGCTGTGCCAACATTGAGAGCACCTGCTCCGGGTGGAGTAAAGCAGCAGAATTAGACTCGATTATCTACAATCTGCAGAGTTGAGTACAGAAAATTGCGCCTATTTATCCCCGTGATTGAAGGTGCAAAACATGGCAGCTATTGTTATGTATGTATTTACCTTTATATTCTCTTCTTCCCGCCGAATCGCCAACTAACCCCCAGTCGTCAATAAGATGATGTTCTCTTCATGTGACTTCTAAGAAAATTGCCTTCTGTCACTTTGGGATGAGTTGTATTGAGCAGCCGGCTACTTACTATGATCACAGGATATGTTATATGTATGATATCATATGGCGTATAGCAGTGCTCTCCCAACTGTGACTCTCCGACTGATGCAAAACTGCAACCTCGAACATGCTGGGAGTTGCAGGGACTATTTTAAAAGGGGGGTACCATGCATGTTAGTACTCAATGTGGAGATAGCAATGTGCCCCCCCCCCAACATATGGACTGTCCAGGAATTTACGGATAATGAGAAGTGCATATGACTGCAGGATAAAGGTAATGCAGGGTATGTTTGTAGTCTGTAACCATGGAGACACATAGCTCTGCATTGAAGCTGTATACACAAAATGGTAGACGCAGAATATTTTTTGGGCAGATGCATTGGAACAATGAAAAATGTGCACAGATCATTTAAGGCCATCGTGATTTAGGTGGAGTTTACCTGTAAAATAATGCTCTACTATTAACTAGCATTGACTATGGCGAGGAGCGTAGCTATCGGGGGGGGGGGGGAGGGGGGGAATAAATGATATAAGGCAGAGGGTAGGTGGGGGTCTGCCTTACAGATTTTACATTAAGGTCAAGAAGCTTTAAGTTGTGACTCAGTCGTCAGTAAATGAGTAATCTAGTAAATTACTAACCTGTTTCTATAAACTTTTAGAAAATGTTCCTCATTGGTAATTCGTTTTTTATCTAATTTTTTTTTACCATGTAAACAGTCAGCCAGTGACTATTGACGGATCTGATATACTTAGATGTATCTTTACAAAAAGTGATTAAAATAAACTAAAAACAGTTGAAATTGCAATAAATAAATAAATAAATAATTGTATAGCTGCAGCAGCACTCACTTTCAGCAATGGATGCCTGTCTAACACACTTATCTCTCCCTAAAATCTATCTCTTTATCAAATTATTGTAAGTCCAACTATCCTATTCTCCTCACTATGAAACACACTCACCGACACTAATCCACTATCTATCTGTATTCTGTGTTTTATTATCTTACTCTCTGTCTGACGTCCTCTCTCTCCTTTCTGTAACCCCACAAAGCAGCAGCATTTCCTGGTTGGGCTGTTTATAGTGGTTATGACTTATATGACTGTTATCGACCCTCATCAGTGACTAACACCCTCTACCCCTCATAATTGGCTGTTCGGATTTGCTAAAATCCGAAAATTTGTGGAAATTCGCAACAAACGCGATTTGTGTAGAATCGATTCGCTCATCTCTAATTATTACTATACTGGGCTTGCTATTTGTCTAATTGTAATCATAGGTAGATATGTACTTCAATGAACACATTTAAGATAGAGTGAAATATAATAGATAGATAGATAGATAGATAGATAGATAGATAGATAGATAGATAGATAGATAGATAGATAGATAGATAGATAGATATGAGATAGATAGATAGATAGATAGATAGATAGATAGATAGATAGATAGATAGATAGATAGATAGATAGATAGATAGATATGAGATAGATAGATAGATATTAGATAGATATGAGATAGATAGATGATAGATAGATAGATAGATAGATAGATAGATAGATAGATAGATAGATAGATAGATAGATAGATAGATAGATAGATAGATAGATAGATATGAGATAGATAGATAGATAGATAGATATGAGATAGATAGATAGATAGATAGATAGATAGATAGATAGATAGATAGATAGATATGAGATAGATAGATAGATAGATAGATAGATAGATAGATAGATAGATAGATAGATAGATAGATAGATTTTATTCGGATCAAATTTGAC
Source organism: Rhinoderma darwinii (assembly GCF_050947455.1). Classification (NCBI taxonomy): domain Eukaryota; kingdom Metazoa; phylum Chordata; class Amphibia; order Anura; family Rhinodermatidae; genus Rhinoderma; species Rhinoderma darwinii. The sequence continues at coordinate 400,679,512 of NC_134690.1, forward strand.
CCGGAATGAATTACGGAAAATTTGCGCTCTAATTTCTAATTGTGATAATGACACTGGTAATGATGATGGTAGTGATGGGGAAGATGATGAGGATTATTGTTTTGGTGGTGGGGACAGAAATTATAAGGATGATAGTGATACTGCTAGCGATGATGATGATGAAGAAGATGATAGTAGGAAATATAATGATGATGATGATGAAAATGATAGTAATGGTAATGTAAATGATGAAGTTATATAATAATATAGTGATGATGAAAAGTGTAAGTATGATGGTGGTGATGATGATATGAGAGCAATAATTATGGTAGTAGTGCTGATGATGATGGTGGTGGTAATAATGATATGATAGCAGTAATTATGATGGTGATGGTGGTGATGGTTATAATGATATTATAGTAGTAATGATAGTGAGGATGATGGTGGTGACGGTGATGATGGTAGCAGCGTAATTATAGAAGTGATGATAGTGAGGATGATGGTGGTGATGGTAGCAGCAGTAATGATAGTAGTGATGATAGTGAGGATGATGGTGGTGATGGTAGCAGCAGTAATTATAGTAGTGATGATAGTGAGGATGATGGTGGTGATGATGATGATGGTAGCAGCGTAATTATAGTAGTGATGATACTGAGGATGATGGTGGTGATGGTAGCAGCAGTAATGATAGTAGTGATGATAGTGAGGATGATGGTGGTGATGGTAGCAGCAGTAATTATAGTAGTGATGATAGTGAGGATGATGGTGGTGATGATAGCAGCAGTAATGATAGTAGTGATGATAGTGAGGATGATGGTGGTGATGGTAGCAGCAGTAATTATAGTAGTGATGATAGTGAGGATGATGGTGGTGATGGTAGCAGCAGTAATTATAGTAGTGATGATAGTGAGGATGATGGTGGTGATGGTAGCAGCAGTAATTATAGTAGTGATGATAGTGAGGATGATGGTGGTGATGGTGATGATGGTAGCAGCGTAATTATAGTAGTGATGATAGTGAGGATGATGGTGGTGATGGTGATGATGGTAGCAGCGTAATTATAGTAGTGATGATAGTGAGGATGATGGTGGTGATGGTAGCAGCAGTAATTATAGTAGTGATGATAGTGAGGATGATGGTGGTGATGGTAGCAGCAGTAATTATAGTAGTGATGATAGTGAGGATGATGGTGGTGATGGTAGCAGCAGTAATGATAGTAGTGATGATAGTGAGGATGATGGTGGTGATGGTAGCAGCAGTAATTATAGTAGTGATGATAGTGAGGATGATGGTGGTGATGGTAGCAGCAGTAATTATAGTAGTGATGATAGTGAGGATGATGGTGGTGATGGTGATGATGGTAGCAGCGTAATTATAGTAGTGATGATAGTGAGGATGATGGTGGTGATGATAGCAGCAGTAATGATAGTAGTGATGATAGTGAGGATGATGGTGGTGATGGTAGCAGCAGTAATTATAGTAGTGATGATAGTGAGGATGATGGTGGTGATGGTAGCAGCAGTAATTATAGTAGTGATGATAGTGAGGATGATGGTGGTGATGGTAGCAGCAGTAATTATAGTAGTGATGATAGTGAGGATGATGGTGGTGATGGTGATGATGGTAGCAGCGTAATTATAGTAGTGATGATAGTGAGGATGATGGTGGTGATGGTGATGATGGTAGCAGCGTAATTATAGTAGTGATGATAGTGAGGATGATGGTGGTGATGGTAGCAGCAGTAATGATAGTAGTGATGATAGTGAGGATGATGGTGGTGATGATAGCAGCAGTAATGATAGTAGTGATGATAGTGAGGATGATGGTGGTGATGGTAGCAGCAGTAATGATAGTAGTGATGATAGTGAGGATGATGGTGGTGATGATAGCAGCAGTAATGATAGTAGTGATGATAGTGAGGATGATGGTGGTGATGGTAGCAGCAGTAATTATAGTAGTGATGATAGTGAGGATGATGGTGGTGATGGTAGCAGCAGTAATTATAGTAGTGATGATAGTGAGGATGATGGTGGTGATGGTAGCAGCAGTAATTATAGTAGTGATGATAGTGAGGATGATGGTGGTGATGGTAGCAGCAGTAATGATAGTAGTGATGATAGTGAGGATGATGGTGGTGATGGTAGCAGCAGTAATTATAGTAGTGATGATAGTGAGGATGATGGTGGTGATGGTAGCAGCAGTAATTATAGTAGTGATGATAGTGAGGATGATGGTGGTGATGGTGATGATGGTAGCAGCAGTAATTATAGTAGTGATGATAGTGAGGATGATGGTGGTGATGGTAGCAGCAGTAATTATAGTAGTGATGATAGTGAGGATGATGGTGGTGATGGTAGCAGCAGTAATTATAGTAGTGATGATAGTGAGGATGATGGTGGTGATGGTAGCAGCAGTAATTATAGTAGTGATGATAGTGAGGATGATGGTGGTGATGGTAGCAGCAGTAATTATAGTAGTGATGATAGTGAGGATGATGGTGGTGATGGTAGCAGCAGTAATGATAGTAGTGATGATAGTGAGGATGATGGTGGTGATGGTAGCAGCAGTAATTATAGTAGTGATGATAGTGAGGATGATGGTGGTGATGGTAGCAGCAGTAATTATAGTAGTGATGCTAGTGAGGATGATGGTGGTGATGGTAACAGCAGTAATTATAGTAGTTATGATAGTGAGGATGATGGTGGTGATGATAGCAGCAGTAATTATAGTAGTGATGATAGTGAGGATGATGGTGGTGATGGTAGCAGCGTAATTATAGTAGTGATGATAGTGAGGATGATGGTGGTGATGGTAGCAGCAGTAATTATAGTAGTGATGATAGTGAGGATGATGGTGGTGATGGTAGCAGCAGTAATTATAGTAGTGATGATAGTGAGGATGATGGTGGTGATGGTAGCAGCAGTAATTATAGTAGTGATGATAGTGAGGATGATGGTGGTGATGGTAGCAGCAGTAATTATAGTAGTGATGATAGTGAGGATGATGGTGGTGATGGTAGCAGCAGTAATTATAGTAGTGATGATAGTGAGGATGATGGTGGTGATGGTAGCAGCAGTAATTATAGTAGTGATGATAGTGAGGATGATGGTGGTGATGGTGATGATGGTAGCAGCAGTAATTATAGTAGTGATGATAGTGAGGATGATGGTGGTGATGGTAGCAGCAGTAATGATAGTAGTGATGATAGTGAGGATGATGGTGGTGATGGTAGCAGCAGTAATTATAGTAGTGATGATAGTGAGGATGATGGTGGTGATGGTAGCAGCAGTAATTATAGTAGTGATGATAGTGAGGATGATGGTGGTGATGGTAGCAGCAGTAATTATAGTAGTGATGATAGTGAGGATGATGGTGGTGATGGTAGCAGCAGTAATGATAGTAGTGATGATAGTGAGGATGATGGTGGTGATGGTAGCAGCAGTAATTATAGTAGTGATGATAGTGAGGATGATGGTGGTGATGGTAGCAGCAGTAATTATAGTAGTGATGATAGTGAGGATGATGGTGGTGATGGTGATGATGGTAGCAGCGTAATTATAGTAGTGATGATAGTGAGGATGATGGTGGTGATGGTGATGATGGTAGCAGCGTAATTATAGTAGTGATGATAGTGAGGATGATGGTGGTGATGGTAGCAGCAGTAATTATAGTAGTGATGATAGTGAGGATGATGGTGGTGATGGTAGCAGCAGTAATTATAGTAGTGATGATAGTGAGGATGATGGTGGTGATGGTAGCAGCAGTGGGGATTGGTAATGTCAATAATGACAATAGATGAAGATTATTTTAATTTTTTTCTTCTCTATTTTTTGGACCAGTTTTTGTTGTACAACCAAATAGTAATAACTGCGTTCCTGAATGACTGAGTAATGTTCTTCTACCACATGAGAACAGGAGACAAGAGCTGCCCGGTCACATAGAAAGGTCAGAGCAGGAGCCGGACGAGCAGCAGAGTCATACACATCAGGAGAGATCTAAGCGGAGATAACCTGACGGGAGAGGACAACCCCTGCCCAGGAATCTATGCGCCTTAGGCTCAGGCCGACCCGTGACCACATCAATGGAAATGTGAAGTGCCGCGAGCCGAGCGCCCATCAGAGGTTGTCAGAGATGGATACAGGTTCAACCAGATAAACATATAAATTCTGAGGAATTACAGCATCAGGACAGATTCACGGAGAGTAGCTCAAGCCTTCATGATGGCCCCAGATGGGTTGAGCCAATGAGGCCGTTGAGGTGCAGCTTATAGTCCATGGCCTACTGCAGTAGTTGCAGGCTAAATACCTTCATTTCTCACGATACCTCTTACTAGATCATTGAAATATTGGCTCAAGGAGAACTAGAAAACTGATCAAGTAGCGCCAGGCAGACGTCAACACCAAAACCTGGGACTATGCCAGGGTCGCCCTCCCCAGGTCTTGAGAGATTCATGGTCATCTGGGTAAACCTGATTTATGCTTGTCAAGCCAAAGATGAGGCAGACGTTGTGCCCATACACCTTAACCAGGCCTGAGAGGGTCAACGTTTTGCTTCTATGATGGTGTAAAGCGCCAGTTACCATGCCCGGTCCAGCAGCTGGCATGCCTTCCTGTTCCCAGGCTCTGACATCTGCCTCCACCTTCTTCAGAGTAGACCAGTGAATACCCCTTCTCCATCTTACTGGTGCCACATGCACATTCATTAGATTAAAATGGCCAGAAAGGGATAGGAAATTCTTGTTTGCTGACCAATGACCATTTCTCCACTCTTGTGCCTGAGTTATCGGGTTCCTTATGTGCTTGACAAGCAATGATGGTCCACCTGCCCATGTTCTGCTTCTCCATCAGTGATCCAACCTGTTCTTGACCTTACTAGTCGTCATTGCTTACATCTCAACACGGCCTCTCCTGATCCATGCCTGGCCAGCATTGTGATGAACGATGAGGCTTCCATGTATTCTTCTTGCAGTGATTTAGAGTGGACAACATCCTGGACTCTATTAGAGTAGGGTCAGTTCACACAGAGTTTGTGGTGCTGATTTTTTTGCGGAAACCGTGCAGGAATAAGCGCCAAAAAATGGCCGAAATCACCCCCATATGATTTCAATGGGAGGCAGAGGCGGTTTTTTTTCCAGGCGGCTTTTGGCCGCTCGCGGGGAAAGAAAGCAGCATGTACTTTTTGCCCCAGTTTCTGTCTCTGAATGAATGGCGGGCAAAAAAAACCTGCGGCGCTCGTTTCCGAGCGTTTTTAAAAGCGTTTTTTTTTTGCCTGCGACCTTGCATTAGCTTCAATGGTCGCGGGCGAAAAACGTGGCAAAAACTGGGAAAAAAAAGCGCAGGCAGTTCAAAGTCTGCCTTAAAAATTCCTGAAGAAATTCTGAGGCAGATTTTTTACTGCCTGCAAAAAAACTCTTTGTGAACACGGCCTAAGAGTCGGTGCATGAGCTGATTGATCTGATGTCATACAATATTATTATTGCTTCTTAGTCACAAATTCTAAACTTCTCTGTCTCTGGCCCAGATTAGGAACATTCCTCTATAGATCTCTATGATAAACAGGACTGGCTGGGCCTGAGTGACTTTCTTCATCAATGGCGCGAGCTGCTGTATGATGGAGACATAACTCACACAGAATAACAGGCTCAGATTTCTTTATTGCGGCTCAGGTTGATGCATGAACTTGAAACGTGTTTAGGTTTTTGGACCAGTTACTGAAGGAGATTTCGTTTAACTTCTTCAATACTGGGGTCTACTTGGGCCATAATGACCTTATTGAGTGGAGCTGCTCCGGTTGTTCTCCCGGTACGATGCTTCCTGCCCAGTGATTCCTCTAAGCTGTGAACTCAGGAAAGGAAACAGTTAAATTGACAAACTAATAAGGATAAGCCGAATAACAGCTGCACCCGCCGTCTGCGGGGTCGGAAATGTTTAACTCCACCATTTTTTATGGCACAAAACTTGAGGGAACAGTGTTCTTGCCACTAGGCTCTGGCAGCTCAGTGTTATCATAGGGACACTGGCTCCCATAAAACATCTGAACAAGAAAGAAAGAAAGAAAGAAAGAAAGAAAGAAAGAAAGAAAGAAAGAAAGAAAGAAAGAAAGAAAGAAAGAAAGAAAGAAAGAAAGAAAGAAAGAAAGAAAGAAAGAAAGAAAGAAAGAAAGAAAAAAGTTAGTGAAAGGGAAGGAAGGAGAGGAAGACAATAGATAAAAGAAAGGGAAGGAAAGAAGGAGAGGGAGACAATCGGTAAAAGAAGGGGAGGGAGGGAAGGAAGGAAGGAAGGAAGGAAGGAGAGGGAGACAATCGGTAAAAGAAGGGGAAGGAAGGAGAGGGAGACAATAGGTAAAAGAAGGGGAGGGAGGGAAGGAAGGAAGGAAGGAAGGAGAGGGAGACAATCGGTAAAAGAAGGGGAAGGAAGGAGAGGGAGACAATCGGTAAAAGAAGGGGAAGGAAGGAAGGAGAGGGAGACAATAGGTAAAAGAAAGGGAAGGAAGGAAGGAGAGGGAGACAATCGGTAAAAGAAGGGTAAGAAAGGAAGGAGAGGGAGACAATAGGTAAAAGAAAGGGGAGGAAGGAAGGAGAGGGAGACAATCGGTAAAAGAAAGGGAAGGAAGGAAGGAAGGAGAGGGAGACAATCGGTAAAAGAAAGGGAAGGAAGGAAGGAGAGAGACAATAGGTAGAGAAAGGGAGAAAGAGAAGGGAAGAAGGAAGGACGAGAGAAGGTATGGAAGGAAAGAGAGACAACAGGAAGAGAAAGCGAAGGATTAATGGAAGGACATAAATAATAACGTGAGGAAATACTGCAAGTACTGACCGGTATTATAGAAGAGAGGGAAGCCCTTGGTAATTGCCCCTCCCCCTCTCTTAATGTTGTATCCTGTATATTACACAGTTCAGGGAATGTCCAGATATTATTCCTGTCAGCAGTTATGAGGATTAAGGATTTTAGTGATTTTTATAGAGATAGTTAAAGAATTAGAGCTTTTCAGATCCTTGAAACCACTCAATGACATCACATCATATTATAATTCGACACATTATATTAACATCATTGACAATGAGATATCATGAGATCGTGTGACAGTCTCTGGAGCTCGCAGATGTACACGGTCTGGGGACTATCCTACAGTATGATATAAGAAGAACCCAACACGCCAGTCCCTGGCCAGTCCCTGGCCAGTCCCTAACCCTTCTTCTAAACCAGATCATTAAAAATCCAGCTACTGAATGCCCTGGTTACCGGCTGTCGGGGGTATTTCCAGCCCCTGTACATTTCTGATGCTGCAGGGGAAATAGTATATTCTACAGGATCCATTCAAGGGACCATGAACATTTTTGGTGCAGTTGAGTCCGTCAAAGAGTCCATTTGCTCCATCTTGCTCATGGACACAACGTGTGGTCAGACATGGTATTGCAATTCTCTTATGCACAATTTATATTTAAAGGGATTTTCCCAATATAAGAGGTGATAGTATATCGCTATCTACAAATGATGGGGGTCTGACTACATTTCCTGAATTTCCTTGCACATCGACGCTCCTAATCACTGGCTGTGAAGAACACTGGCTTTCTCAGTACCCCAAAATTACCAGTTTAGCTCTGCTACATCTGTAGATCTAATGATGAAACCTCTTTTTTTGTCTAGTAAAAGTACACGTTTTCTTATCTTTACCTAACAACAAAAATTATTGCCTTACCAGGGTTGCCCCCCAGCTTTCCCAGAGTCCTGAAGGTCAAATCTACCTAGCTAGGAACGATAGAGTATCACTGCATGACCACGCATTAAGCCATTCAGGAATCTGGGAAAGCTGGATAGCAAACCCAATGGGTTATAGCCGCCATATCGGTTGCCATCAGGTTTTATAGGCAAATACCCCAAAGACTGCAGCGCGCCAATTACTCTGTGAATGACTGAGCCCCCCATCACCCGGCCCAGAGGAGTTCCGTACTGTGGGTGGGTGACCCCGGGTTATGTCATTAACAGGAGGTCAGGATCAGTCAGCAGCAGAAATGACTGTACGCTCCATTCACGAAACTAATGACATGTAAATTAAGGCTCATTCTTACACTCATTTGCATATGGAGAACATCTTAATAAACCACGGAACGTCTCTTTATTATCTAGAAATAAAGTGACCTAAACTAACGCAGGAGCGAATATTCAACGCTACGGGTCATTAATGTATAGAAAGACCAAGGAGAAATAGATCAAACAGTCCCATATCTTCTATCTATCTATCTATCTATCTATCTATCTATCTATCTATCTATCTATCTATCTATCTATCTATCTCATATCTATCTATCTATCTATCTCATATCTATCTATCTATCTCATATCTATCTATCTATCTATCTATCTATCTATCTATCTATCTATCTATCTATCTATCTATCTATCTATCTCATATCTATCTATCTCATATCTATCTATCTCATATCTATCTATCTATCTATCTATCTATCTATCTATCTATCTATCTATCTATCTATCTATCTATCTATCTATCTATCTATCTATCTATCTATCTATCTATCTATCTATCTCATATCTATCTATCTATCTATCTATCTATCTATCTATCTATCTATCTCATATCTATCTATCTATCTATCTATCTATCTATCTATCTATCTATCTATCTATCTCATATCTATCTATCTATCTATCTATCTCATATCTATCTATCTATCTATCTATCTATCTATCTATCTATCTATCTATCTATCTATCTATCTATCTATCTATCTCATATCTATCTATCTATCTATCTATCTATCTATCTATCTATCTATCTATCCCATATCTATCTATCCCATATCTATCTATCTATCTATCTATCTATCTATCTATCTATCTATCTATCTATCTATCTATCTATCTATCTATCTATCTATCTATCTATCTATCTATCTATCCCATATCTATCTATCCCATATCTATCTATCTATCTATCTATCTATCTATCTATCTATCTATCTATCTATCTATCTATCTATCTATCTATCTATCTATCTATCTATCTATCTATCTATCTATCTATCTATCTATCTATCCCATATCTATCTATCTATCTATCTATCTATCTATCTATCTATCTATCTATCTATCTATCTATCTATCTATCTATCTATCTATCTATCTATCTATCTATATATCTATCTATCTATCTATCTATCGATCTATCTATCTATCTATCTATCTATCTATCTATCTATCTATCTATCTATCTCATATCTATCTATCTATCTATCTATCTCATATCTATCTATCTCATATCTATCTATCTATCTATCTATCTATCTATCTATCTATCTATCTATCTATCTATCTATCTATCTATCTATCTATCTCATATCTATCTATCTATCTATCTATCTATCTCATATCTATCTATCTATCTATCTATCTATCTATCTATCTATCTATCTATCTATCTATCTATCTATCTATCTCATATCTATCTATCTATCTATCTATCTATCTATCTATCTATCTATCTATCTATCTATCTATCTATCTATCTATCTATCTATCTATCTATCTATCTATCTATTTATCTATCTATCTATCTATCTCATATCTATCTATCTATCTATCTATCTATCTATCTATCTATCTATCTATCTATCTATCTATCTATCTATCTATCTATCTATCTATCTCATATCTATCTATCTATCTATCTATCTATCTATCTATCTATCTATCTATCTATCTATCTATCTATCTCATATCTATCTATCTATCCTCCTTGGGCCACCATACGGGCTCCTTTCATGACCACCATGGGCTCTGAGAAATTTCCATGGTGGTCATTCCTTTACAAAAAGTTTACAAAATGTTACATACACATTATATATTAAAGCAAAGCCAAGAAAATAAACATAAGTTCTCCCCAATCTTCTTCTACGCCCGGCAGCTTAATTTATAATACATGAAATGTGGGCTGTGAAATATGGGATCATAAATTATCATGTTTGAGTTATTGTCGCCTTATACATTGGCCGCATAGAGAGAAGTAAATTGCCGGCTCCGACAGAGCACAATGCGCAGTAATCGGCGTACAATCTTCGGGACAATGTGTAAGTTGATGGCAGTAGGGAGCTCGGCAGCACATTGTGAGGGTGGAGGAGGGGTAATGTGTTCAAATATTCCATACCAAAAGGATTATGGGATTTATCCTACGTTACAACCTACGACAGTAGGACCAATATAGTAAACAGAGCAGCAGGACGCAAAACAATTACATGTAATATATGTCGGAAATATTCTCAGAACATTGATAGACAATATGAAGGATGGATCCTGGAAGCAAAGAAAGAGAGAAGTTCAAAAGTGCCCCCCTCCCCCCCCTACCAACCTCAAAGATCTTTTATTATATATTTTTTTTTTCAAAAACTCCATAGTAATTATAATATTCTTTTTCTTTAAAGTATTAAAAAGTTCTACTCCTAAGGATAGCTAAATATTAACCAATATGGCTGCCATGCCAGCCCCCACTGAGACGTCAAACAGACTTTCCAAAATTGCTATGGCCAGTCTGCCTTATTATGCAGCGATATGGTAGTGGCCGGGGTCGGGGGGGGGGGGGGGGGGTACTGATAAAGAACTGGACCAATTTGTCAGACATCCAGAAAAACTGGGTGACAAATCCCATGGCCATATTGTTTGTTACCAAGATGGAATAGAATTTTTAATAACTTGAAGAAGGAGACTTAGGGCATGGCCAGACGTGGCTGAATTGCTCTGCAATTCCACTGCGTAGCATAGGCTGCGGTGCGGAATTTGGTGTCCGCAGCATACAATGGATGTTGCGGACGTGTGGCGGACTTGTTGCGGACCCATTGAGGAATTTCTCCATTGACTTCAATGGAGATTCTAAATTCCGCAATGAAGTCCACAGATGTCATGTAGATGTTGTGTGTGCTGCGGAGCGTATTGGTTTTACTAACATGACATTTCTTCATTCTGGCTGGACCTATGTATTTCTAGGTCTACAGCCAGACTGAGGCCCCATGCAGACTAACGTAAAAACGCCCGTAATCACGGTCCGTTATTACAGCACGGGCAGGCCCATAGACGTCAATGGGGCTCCCGTAATTACGGGTGACTACGTGTGTGCACCCGTAATTACGGGAGCGTTGCTAGGCGACGTCAGTAAATAGTCACTGTCCAGGGTGCTGAAAGAGTTAAGCGATCGGCAGTAACTGTTTCTGCCCCCTGGACAGTGACTACCGATCCCAATATACAGCAACCTGTAAAAAAAATAGAAGTTCATACTTACCGAGAACTCCCTGCTTCTTCCTCCAGTCCGGCTTCCCAGGATGACGTTTCAGTCTAAGTGACGGCTGCAGCCAATCACAGGCCAAGCACAGGCTGCAGCCAATCACAGGCCAATCACAGGCTGCAGCCAATCACAGGCCAATCACAGGCTGCAGCCAATCACAGTCCAATCACAGGCTGCAGCCAATCACAGGCCAATCACAGGCTGCAGCGGTCACATGGACTGCCTCGTCATCCAGGGAGGTCAGGCTGGATGGCGAAAGAGGGACGCGTCACCAAGACAACGGCCGGTAAGTATGAAATTATTTTACTTTTACTAGGGAAAGTGCTGTCCCTTCTCTCTATCCTGCACTGATACAGAGAAGGGAAGCCCTCTTCCTCTCAATACGCAGCGGCTAGTCCGCATCAATTTAATGTACATTTTTGGCAAAGCCGCAACAGAATCTGCAACGCCACATCTGGTCATGCCCTTAAAGGGGCTCTCCTCTTTGGACAACCTCTACTTGTTAGAAGGATCACGTGACAATAAGCTGATCACAAAGTTTCCTCCTGCTGGGAACCCCAACTATCAGCTGTGATCTGAGGGTAAACCTGGCAGTAAGTATTTAGTTTCCCTGCAGCGCCACCACAGGGGAAATGAAGCATTACACATCCATTCACATCAATGTCCATTCACATCAATGTGTTGTGTGTGTAATACAGGACAGGACAGGTCCTCCAGAGAGAGAGACGCTCTATGTAACCGCTCTCCACTCTGACTAAAAGGGGTTTTACTCTGATCGTGAGTAAAACGCTTGTCATATAACGCTCGTGGCGAATAATTGCCCGGTGTAAACAGGGCAGCGATCAGCAGGTGAACGAGCAAACACTCGATCATCTGCTGGTCGTATCGTTTCAAAAAAGTGAAATATTATCGTTGTCGGCAGCACATGTTGGTGGGTAAACAGGGAGACGCGCTGCCGACATGATGATAATGTATGAGGACGAGCGATCGCAGTAACGACCGCTTGTCCCCATCCATAGCTCCATGTGACAGGAGCAAACGAGCGCCAATCAACGATGTCTCGTTGATTGGCGCTCGCTGCACCGGCTGCTTATCGGCCGGTGTAAAAGAGCCTTAAGGGATGAGGATCCTGAACGGAGGACCCTCCTCTATATACTCAGAATTTCCTAATATAGTCCTTTAAGGTCGTCTTTTAGTGGGGATTTTTTTTGTGCTTTTAGAGACAAATGCCCTTTAATGATTGATTCATTTCAACACATCGTGCCCTTTGATGGGAAGCAACATTTTCTAGCATGATATATCATTATTATACCGCGGCAGCATTATAAGAAGAGTGGAAGGGCACTACAGTCACATAGTCTCTCCCCAACCTGAAATGGCTGATAAAAGGGAACAATAGAGAAGACATAAGAAGATACATGTTAAGGGCCCATGCACATGGTCATGTTACGGCTCCAGTACATACAAGTTATACGGTAGCCATACAATATTTCATTGCTACTGGAAAAGTATATCTCTTTTTATACGGTGCAATACAAAGGCACAATATGGCGGTCACACAACATGCCTAAGTCACAATTAGAATAAAAATAAAGGCATTGAAAGACAAGTACAAAATAATTATCCTACTTGTTGATGGTTTCCACCGCAAAAAAGGTGAAAACAGCAAAAAAGGTGATGAAGATCTATTACAAAAATGCTGCCGATCCTAAAGCCAATGTTAATAAAAGGTGGAGCATCGGTGTAATTTCCCTTTAACAGGAGTGATAACATCCAACTATGTCTAAGGAAGTCTCGGAAATGCTGTATAAAGCTTCCTCAGGTCGTCTCCCCGTTTTCTGAGCTCCAATATAACAAGATTTTATTTTCTTCTCGTCATCACTTGCTAAACTGTGAAAATCATCCATGAGAACTGATATACTGAAAGCACTTAAATGCTCTATGAACAATGGTAATGGGTTGACACCTTCATGATGTGGGGACCAACATCTCACACTGATATCACCAGCCGGGAAAAAAAAATCCCTTATTTATTGACATTACAATATCCTATCCATTTTATAGTCCATCACCTCAATGTCAGGCAGCAGCGTCTCAGCCGGTTGATTTCGTACAGTCCAGTTCTCACCTCCTGTTATTGTACTTAGAAGATGATTTAAGGTTCCACCGGCTTTATGAATGTAATAAAGTGTCAATTATTTGTACAGAAAGTAATGCAGACCCTGTAAAATGGGATTATTACTTTTTGACAATCAATTAATGAGTTGTAAAACTGATTTGTGGTCAGTGGAGATAAGGAAGAGATAAACCTTACACCACAATAATCCATAGTAAGAGCCAGATGTTATAGAGGGCACACAGAAGAAGACGCACACACTGGGCTACCTTGGCGCAGCTTTGTGGAAAAAATATAGCCCAATTATAAGAACGGTTTATTTTCCATTAAATGGGCTGTAAAACATAATATTTATCGAGAAAGGAAATTGACCCTCTCTGCATTTGCCCATAAGTATATACCATAGACACTAATTTGAAATATTTCACCCTGAAAATGGCAATTTTTATTTTTAACGTGGTATATAGAGCAATCACATTTATATAGGTGTTAAGACTTCTTTTTTTTTTTTGGGTGGGGGGGTATTTCTATCTCATTAAGTTTAACATTCGGTGCTACGCAATTTCATAATATTTCCTTATAGTGGTCAGAGTTACTGATACAGAGCTCCAAATCCCCTGCAAAGACATAGACTGACATGATACAGTTCTGGCTTCCTTCGGCCACCACTAGGGGGAGCTCACTGCATACTGTTTTATTATGGACTTTAATATATTTGGTGTATGCAATTCCTAAGCTCCCCCTAGTGGTGGCTGCAGGATGTCAGAATTTAACTCTATATCTATGCAGGAGATTAGGAACTCTGTAAAAATTAATCAATACAGAATGTTAGACCTTGAAAATAAGATAGTGTTAAAAGGGGGACATTCACTTTAAAGGGCATCTGGAACTAGGGTAGAGCCCCCAACAAGATGACCAATGATACTGCCCAAAAAATGTAAAATTGGGAAGCAGAAATTGTTAAAAAATGTTATATGCAAAAGGCACAAGCTCTTCCCATTACTATAGTATATATAATATCCAGTATCTAGTGGTCAGTAGTATATACAATATCCAGTATCTAGTGGTCAGTAGTATATATAATATCCAGTATCTAGTGGGCAGTAGTATATATAATATCCAGTCTTTGGTGGTCAGTAGTATATACAATATCCAGTATCTAGTGGTCAGTAGTATATACAATATCCAGTATCTAGTGGGCAGTAGTATATATAATATCCAGTCTTTGGTGGTCAGTAGTATATACAATATCCAGTATCTAGTTGTCAGTAGTATATACAATATCCAGTCCCTCGTGGTCAGTAGTATATATAATATCCAGTCTCTGGTGGTCAGTAGTATATACAATATCCAGTCTTTGGTGGTCAGTAGTATATATAATATCCAGTATCTAGTGGTCAGTAGTATATACAATATCTAGTCTCTGGTGGTCAGTAGTATATATAATATCCAGTCTCCGGGGATCAGTAGTATATACAATATCCAGTATCTAGTGGTTAGTAGTATATATAATATCCAGTCTCTGGTGGTCAGTAGTATATATAATATCCAGTCTCTGGTGGTCAGTAGTATATATAATATCCAGTATCTAGTGGTTAGTAGTATATATAATATCCAGTCTCTGGTGGTCAGTAGTATATACAATATCCAGTATCTAGTGGTCAGTAGTATATATAATATCCAGTCTCTGGTGGTCAGTAGTATATACAATATCCAGTCTCTGGTGGTCAGTAGTATATATAATATCCAGTATCTAGTGGTTAGTAGTATATATAATATCCAGTCTCTGGTGGTCAGTAGTATATACAATATCCAGTATCTAGTGGTCAGTAGTATATATAATATCCAGTCTCTGGTGGTCAGTAGTATATACAATATCCAGTATCTAGTGGGCAGTAGTATATACAATATCCAGTCCCTCGTGGTCAGTAGTATATACAATATCCAGTTCCTCGTGGTCAGTAGTATATATAATATCCAGTCTCGGGGGGTCAGTAGTATATATAATATCCAGTCTCTGGTGGTCAGTAGTATATATAATATCCAGTCCCTCATGGTCAGTAGTATATACAATATCCAGTCCCTCGTGGTCAGTAGTATATATAATATCCAGTCTCTGGTGGTCAGTAGTATATACAATATCCAGTCCCTCGTGGTCAGTAGTATATACAATATCCAGTCCCTCGTGGTCAGTAGTATATACAATATCCAGTCCCTCGTGGTCAGTAGTATATACAATATCCAGTCTCCGGTGGTCAGTAGTATATATAATATCCAGTCTCTGGTGGTCAGTAGTATATATAATATCCAGTATCTAGTGGTTAGTAGTATATATAATATCCAGTCTCTGGTGGTCAGTAGTATATACAATATCCAGTATCTAGTGGTCAGTAGTATATATAATATCCAGTCTCTGGTGGTCAGTAGTATATACAATATCCAGTCTCTGGTGGTCAGTAGTATATATAATATCCAGTATCTAGTGGTTAGTAGTATATATAATATCCAGTCTCTGGTGGTCAGTAGTATATACAATATCCAGTATCTAGTGGTCAGTAGTATATATAATATCCAGTCTCTGGTGGTCAGTAGTATATACAATATCCAGTTCCTCGTGGTCAGTAGTATATATAATATCCAGTCTCCGGGGGTCAGTAGTATATATAATATCCAGTCTCTGGTGGTCAGTAGTATATAAAATATCCAGTCCCTCGTGGTCAGTAGTATATACAATATCCAGTCCCTCGTGGTCAGTAGTATATATAATATCCAGTCTCTGGTGGTCAGTAGTATATACAATATCCAGTCCCTCGTGGTCAGTAGTATATACAATATCCAGTCCCTCGTGGTCAGTAGTATATACAATATCCAGTCCCTCGTGGTCAGTAGTATATACAATATCCAGTCTCCGGTAGTCAGTAGTATATATAATATCCAGTCTCTAGTGGTCAGTGGTATATATAATATCCAGTCTCTGGTGGTCAGTAGTATATACAATATCCAGTCCCTCGTGGTCAGTAGTATATATAATATCCAGTCTCTGGTGGTCAGTAGTATATATAATATCCAGTCCCTTGTGGTCAGTAGTATATACAATATCCTGTCCCTCGTGGTCAGTAGTATATACAATATCCAGTCCCTCGTGGTCAGTAGTATATATAATATCTGTATCTGGTGGTCAGTAGTATATACAATATCCAGTCTCTGGTGGTCAGTAGTATATATAGTATCCAGTCCCTTGTGGTCAGTAGTATATACAATATCCAGTCCCTCGTGGTCAGTAGTATATACAATATCCAGTCCCTCGTGGTCAGTAGTATATATAATATCTGTATCTGGTGGTCAGTAGTATATACAATATCCAGTCCCTCGTGGTCAGTAGTATATATAATATCCAGTCTCTGGTGGTCAGTAGTATATACAATATCCAGTCCCTCGTGGTCAGTAGTATATACAATATCCAGTCCCTCGTGGTCAGTAGTATATAAAATATCCAGTCTCCGGTGGTCAGTAGTATATATAATATCCAGTCTCTGGTGGTCAGTAGTATATATAATATCCAGTCTCTGGTGGTCAGTAGTATATATAATATCTGTATCTGGTGGTCAGTAGTATATATAATATCCAGTATCTAGTGGTCAGTAGTATATATAATATCCAGTCTCTGGTGGTCAGTAGTATATATAATATCCAGTCTCTGGTGGTCAGTAGTATATACAATATCCAGTCTCCGGTGGTCAGTAGTATATATAATATCCAGTCCCTCGTGGTCAGTAGTATATATAATATCCAGTCTCCGGTGGTCAGTAGTATATATAATATCCAGTCTCTGGTGGTCAGTAGTATATACAATATCCAGTCTCCGGTGGTCAGTTGTATATACAATATCCAGTCTCTGGGGGTCTTGTATATATAATATCCAGTCTCTGTTAGTCAGTAGTATATATAATATCCAGTCTCTGGTGGTCAGTAGTATATATAATATCTGTATCTGGTGGTCAGTAGTATATACAATATCCAGTCTCTGGTGGTCAGTAGTATATATAATATCTGTATCTGGTGGTCAGTAGTATATATAATATCCAGTCTCTGGTGGTCAGTAGTATATACAATATCCAGTCTCTGGTGGTCAGTAGTATATACAATATCTGTATCTGGTGGTCAGTAGTATATACAATATCCAGTCTCTGGTGGTCAGTAGTATATATAATATCCAGTCTCTGGTGGTCAGTAGTATATACAATATCTGTATCTGGTGGTCAGTAGTATATATAATATCCAGTCTCTGGTGGTCAGTAGTATATATAATATCCAGTCTCTGGTGGTCAGTAGTATATATAATATCCAGTCTCTGGTGGTCAGTAGTATATATAATATCCAGTCTCTGGTGGTCAGTAGTATATATAATATCCAGTCTCTGGTGGTCAGTAGTATATACAATATCCAGTCTCTGGTGGTCAGTAGTATATACAATATCCAGTATCTAGTGGGCAGTAGTATATATAATATCCAGTCTCTGGTGGTCAGTAGTATATATAATATCCAGTCTCTGGTGGTCAGTAGTATATATAATATCCAGTATCTAGTGGTCAGTAGTATATATAATATCCAGTCTCTGGTGGTCAGTAGTATATATAATATCCAGTCTCTGGTGGTCAGTAGTATATATAATATCCAGTCTCTGGTGGTCAGTAGTATATATAATATCCAGTCTCTGGTGGTCAGTAGTATATATAATATCCAGTCTCTGGTGGTCAGTAGTATATATAATATCCAGTCTCTGGTGGTCAGTAGTATATATAATATCCAGTCTCTGGTGGTCAGTAGTATATATAATATCCAGTCTCTGGTGGTCAGTAGTATATATAATATCCAGTCTCTGGTGGTCAGTAGTATATATAATATCCAGTCTCTGGTGGTCAGTAGTATATATAATATCCAGTCTCTGGTGGTCAGTAGTATATATAATATCTGTATCTGGTGGTCAGTAGTATATATAATATCCAGTCTCTGGTGGTCAGTAGTATATATAATATCTGTATCTGGTGGTCAGTAGTATATATAATATCCAGTCTCTG
>NC_134690.1:400702973-400758392 GCF_050947455.1 Rhinoderma darwinii
TAGATAGATAGATAGATAGATAGATAGATGATAGATAGATAGATAGATAGATAGATAGATAGATAGATAGATAGATAGATAGATAGATAGATAGATAGATAGATATGAGAGAGATAGATAGATAGATAGATGATAGATAGATAGATAGATAGATAGATAGATAGATAGATAGATAGATAGATAGATAGATAGATAGATAGATAGATAGATAGATAGATAGATAGATAGATAGATAGATAGATAGATATGAGATAGATAGATAGATAGATATGAGATAGATAGATAGATAGATAGATAGATAGATAGATAGATAGATAGATAGATAGATAGATAGATAGATAGATAGATAGATAGATAGATAGATAGATAGATAGATATGAGATAGATAGATAGATTCTAGAAATCTTTCATCATATTAAAGACCAGGCCCAAACTTACAAAGAACAACAAACTCCAGCAACCCAGACCAGAGATGGACATACAGAGACAATCTCCAGCGACACCCCCGCTGCCCCATGTCCCAATGTCCCACACCCCTCACCCGACACCCTCAGAGACTGTTTATCTCAATTAGAAAGAGACTTTGTACAATTCAAAGAAGAACTTCAAAGAAATCTCGGTGACAAAAACACAAATGACCAAGTAATTAAAGAGATAAACAAACTGAAATGTGAACATGCATCAGCTCTGCAGGAAATACAATGTACACTCCGAGAGCTGCAACAAGAAAATACAAAGCTCAGATTAGAGATAGAAAATCTAAAACCACAAACACAAAGTCTAGGAGCAAGGGAGAGCGCTGACATAAGGACTGCTAATGACCAGGGCGCTAGTACATCAAATCACCCAAACCCAATAAATATTCCCGAAATTAATGAAAACAAACTAGGAGAAAACAGAGCGACACAAGTGGATACAAAGCCGACCGCCAACCAATCCTCCAGCACAGAACCACAGCAGCACCACATAACACCACCAAGCAGGACCCAGGACACAAGCATCAGACAAGCCACCCGCAAGTCACAATGTCCTGATACTGTCCTAATAATTGACTCAAATGGCAAATACCTTAATTCACGGCGACTCTTCCCAGGAAAAAGGGTCAGTAAAATTCACTGTGCAACTATCCAACAAGTCACATCAGTCATCAATAACCCACATTTTACCAATCCAAACCATCTCATTATACACACGGGTACAAACAACCTCCAAGACCAGCAACAGCAGATTGCAGAACAACTGACCCAACTAGCAAAGACGGCACAACAAAAGTTCCCTGACAGTAAAATAATTATATCATCCGTGCTCCCAAGAAAAGATGTGCCCAACGAGATCACCCAGGCCATCAACACAGAGCTGGCAGCGAACATCAGCTCAATGTCAAACATCAGCCTGGCACAACACCCCTCCATAGAGCAGCACCACCTGTATGATGACAAACACCTCAACAAACGAGGGGTCAGCCTTCTGGCCAAAGAACTGAAAGACATTGTGCTGAACAGACCCCCCAGACCTGGACCCCACACCAGCCAAAGCCAAAACATGGAGACATCACTAACAATGAAAAGACCTCAAACTCCACACACCTCACTACACCCAGGAGAAAAACCCCTTTACCCAAGGTCAGACCAACAGAGGCAAAAGCCATGGAGAAAACCCCCTGCCTCACACAGAGACACGCAGAGCAGAGACATGGAGGAAACCCCCTGCCTCACACAGAGACACACAGAGCAGAGACATGGAGGAAACCCCCTGCCTCACACAGAGACACACAGAGCAGAGACATGGAGGAAACCCCCTGCCTCACACAGAGACACGCAGAGCAGAGACATGGAGGAAACCCCCTGCCTCACACAGAGACACGCAGAGCAGAGACATGGAGGAAACACCCTACCTCACACAGAGACACGCAGAACAGAGACATGGAGGAAACCCCCTGCCTCACACAGAGACACGCAGAGCAGAGACATGGAGATGATAAAGACCCTGCTCAGCACTCTATGTAAAAAACTAATGTGACTGTACAACACGAGAACATCTACAACACATCCAACAGTCACATCTCCAGCCCGTCCTACACAGCGCCGCTCATTACAAGGTATATGGACACACAATGACGTCCTTTATAATCAGCAGCTGGAATATTCAAGGCCTCAACGCCTCAGCCTTTGGATGCAAAATTAACGATCCAGACTTCATCCAAAGACTGAAAAATATCGATATACAAATCCTCCTGGAAACATGGACTAGGACAGAGAATGAGTCCCTGGTGCCCACTGGATACAGGGAAATCTCTGTCCCCGCCCTGAAAAATAAACACATCAAGCAGGGTCGGTGTTCAGGAGGAATATTAGTCTGGTACAAGGAGGAGCTCCATGAGCAGATCAAAGCCGTGAAGCGAGGAGACAGCCACATCTGGATAAGAATAGGCAGCTCCATCCTCACCTCTCAGTCTGACATGTATCTCTGCGCAACGTACATCGCACCGCCAGAGTCCCCGTACTCCAACCCAGACAGCTTTGAGATTATACAAAGGGAAGCCGCCCATTTCCAGACCCTGGGCAGCGTTCTCATCTACGGAGACCTCAATGCAAGAACGGGGAGAGATAAAGACTACCTGACCAATGATGGAAATATCTTCATCTTTGGAGCAGAGGCCGACTGTCATAACTCCCTACAGAAAGAGAGAAACAGCTATGACAGCACCGTCAACAAAAGCGGGAAAAAACTACTGAATCTATGTCGAAGCTTAGGACTCCACATACTGAATGGCCGCACCAAGGGAGACTCTTTAGGAAGGTATACACTAAACTCCCATGTAGGCAACAGTGTAGTAGACTATGCCATCACGGACATGGACCCCGCAAACATTGGCGCACTCATAGTCACTCCACAAACGCACCTGTCAGATCACAACCAATTACTTCTATACATCAAATCCACAACCAAACCATCTGCACAAAAAACACATCAAACCGGCCTCTTCAACCTGCCCCCATCTTATAAATGGTCCAAAACGTCAACTATAAAATATAAAGAGACAATGAACAGACCAGAAGTGCAGGAGATGCTTCACAACCTCTACAACAAGGTGTATGAGACAAGCCCAGGAGGGGTCAATCAGGCCGTAAATGACCTCAATAATATATTCTATACCATGGCAGAGAAGTCTGACCTGAAAAGATGTGACTACAAGAGGCCACAAGAAATACATCCTAACGGTTGGTTTGACCGTGAGTGCAAAGAAGTACGGAAGACCCTAAGAAATGCCTCAAATAAGAAGCACCGAGACCCAAACAACAGCGGTCTGAAGGAGGCCTACAGCAACATACAGAGGCAATACAAGACCATCCTCCGAAAGAAAAAACAAAGGCACATCTCCACCAAACTTACCCAACTCCAAGATGCCCTCCATGACAACTCGTTCTGGGAATTATGGAAACACATGGGCAAAAATTGCAAGAAAAACAACCTTCATATTCAAAATGGCAACATCTGGCTCCAATATTTCAGGGACCTCTACAAAGATATCCCGAAAGAAGAACAAAGCCAAGAACAAAAACAAATAATATCAAAATTGAAGGCGATGGAGGAAACACTTAAAGATTCTCAAAACCCCCTGGATACACCAATAACACTGCAAGAAGTAACAGAGAGAACCTCAGACATAAGGTGTAAAAAATCCAGCGGCCTAGACAGAATCTCACCAGAAATGATAAAACACAGCCCGCCAGAAATACAGGCCGCAATAGTCATACTATTTAATATAGTGCTGAGTGCCGGCTACTTCCCGCAAATCTGGAACCAAGGCCTTATAACACCAATCCACAAGAGTGGGGACAGGTACGACCCGGCCAACTACCGAGGGATATGTGTCAGCAGCAACCTGGGGAAACTGTTCAACAGCATCCTGAATAAGAGAATCCTCAGCTTCCTCTCCCAGCACAATGTCCTCCACCAAAGCCAAGCTGGGTTCATGCCAAACCACCGCACCACTGACCACATCTACACCCTGCGCAGCCTCATCAAGAGCCACGTCCACAATACAAAGCATGGGAAGATTTACGCCTGTTTTGTGGACTTTAAGAAGGCCTTTGACTCAGTGTGGCATCCGGGCATATTCCTGAAACTGCTGGAGAGCGGAATAGGAGGTAAAACCTATGACGTCATCAGAAGCTCCTACACAGAGAACAGATGCAGCGTGAAGGTGAACGGGAGAAGAACGGCTGATTTCCAGCAGAGCCGAGGAGTCAGACAAGGCTGCAGCCTCAGCCCAACGCTCTTCAACATCTACATCAATGAACTGGCCACAGCTCTGGAATCCTCCTCAGCACCAGGTCTCGCCCTCCATGACACCCAGGTGAAATTCCTGCTGTATGCAGATGACCTTCTGTTACTATCACCAACCGAGAAAGGTCTCCAAGACAACCTGCAAATCCTAGAAAAATTCAGCTCCACGTGGGCACTACCCATCAATGCCAAGAAAACCAACATCATGGTGTTCCAGAAGAGAAACTCAAAATCCCCCAGGCACCCGACCTTCACACTAAATAACGCCACAATCACAGCGACCGACAGGTACACTTACCTGGGCCTAGAAATCAACCAATCAGGAAGCTTTAAACAAGCCATAGAGATTCTGAAAGACAAGGCGTGCAAAACCTTCTATGCCATCAGAAGAAAACTCTATCATCTCAAACCACCAGTGACGGTCTGGCTGAAAATCTTTGACTCCATCATCTCCCCAATCCTCCTGTATGCCAGTGAAGTCTGGGGTCCGGACACATACCCAGACTGGTCAAGGTGGGATTCCAGCCCAACAGAAATCTTCCACCTAGAATTCTGCAAACACCTTCTCCAAGTCCATCGGAGCACCTCAAATAGTGCCTGTCGGGCAGAACTGGGCAGATTCCCACTACACCTCACAATCCAGAAGAGGGCGCTATCATTCTGGGCCCATCTACACAGCAGCAGGCAAAGTTCCTATCACCATAAAGCCCTGTTACACCAAGGGGTCCCAGGTAAACCAGGCCCCCCAGAACATCTCACCCTGACCCGGCCTGAAGAAAATGTCACTCAGCGCGGCCTCACAAAAGCCGAAATCAAGAAGACAATAAACAAAGGCCAAGAGGAATATATCAGTGACTGGAGGAACGACATAAAGACATCCCAGAAACTGACAATATACCAGAGTCTACAGCGGGAATATAAACTGGCGCCATATCTGGAGAAACTGCCAAACCCCAGAGACAGACAGATCCTGAGCCGCTACAGACTGAGCGCCCACAACCTGCTCATCGAATCCGGGCGCCACAGACAGAACTACAAGCCCAGGGAGAGCCGACTGTGCCAACAGTGCGACCAGGAGGCCGTGGAGGATGAGACCCACTTCCTGCTACACTGCTCCAAATACTCAGCAGTGAGGGACACTCACTTCAGGAGACTCTCTGATCTCTTACCGGACTTCAGCTCCATGGAAGAGCAAGAGAAACTCTACATCCTGCTGGGTGAAGAGGAAACCACAGTGGGCACAGCGGCACAATATGTCACTGCATGCCATAAACTGAGAGAGACATGATATGCCATGGACTTGTATAACCCCGACCCTAGATGTGTCCCTATCCCCAAGCCCTCAGTCCCTATCCCTCATTCCCTTACTTCTTACTTGCTTTGGCAATGCTAATATGTATTTGGTCCTGCCAATAAAGCTTCTTTGAATTGAATTGAATTGAATAGATAGATAGATAGATAGATAGATAGATAGATAGATAGATAGATAGATAGATAGATAGATAGATAGATAGATAGATAGATAGATAGATAGATAGATAGATAGATAGATAGATAGATATGAGATAGATAGATATGAGATAGATAGATATGAGATAGATAGATATGAGAGAGATAGATAGATAGATAGATAGATAGATAGATAGATAGATAGATAGATAGATAGATAGATAGATAGATAGATAGATAGATAGATATGAGATAGATAGATAGATAGATAGATAGATAGATAGATAGATAGATAGATAGATAGATAGATAGATAGATAGATAGATAGATAGATAGATATGAGATAGATAGATAGATAGATAGATAGATAGATAGATAGATAGATAGATAGATAGATAGATAGATAGATAGATATGAGATAGATAGATAGATGGATACATAGATAGATAGATAGATAGATAGATAGATAGATAGATAGATAGATAGATAGATAGATAGATAGATAGGAGATAGATAGAGAGATAGATAGATAGATAGATAGATAGATAGATAGATAGATAGATAGATAGATAGATAGATAGATAGATAGATAGAGAGATAGAGAGAGAGAGATAGATAGATAGATAGATAGATAGATAGATAGATAGATAGATAGATAGATAGATAGATAGATAGATAGATAGATAGATAGATAGATTACAACCCCACCCTGTCCTGCAGTCATGTATCACCCCACTGTCTTTGCTCCTTCTACTTGATAACCTATATATAGCGTCCACGGCCACGGACTGTCGGGATTACTCACCCCCGGACGGCCGCAGCCATGGATCTGTGACTGGCTCGCATCTCCTCGCTAGGAGACGCTAGTGCTCACTTCTACTCCGTTCTGCTGTGTCCCGTAGGGTGCGCGCGCACGCTCGTGCCGACCTTAAAGGGCCAGCGCATGAAAATAGATATCAATTAGCCCATGTTCACCCTGGACTATAAGAAGGGCCCTGCCCCTTTACTCCTTGCCTGAACGTTGTTGCGTTTACCCGTGTTAGTCTTGCAATAGGTCCCTTAGTGTTATCATGTTCCCAGTGTTCCCGTACCTGCTACCTGTATAATGTGCTACCGTTGTTCCTGTGACTTAGAAAGTCAGAGTCGTGTTGTGCCATCGGTCACGCCTGGTGTCTGCTGCCAAGGTCCCATATGAGCCTAGTCATCGCTACTGTCTGAACTGCTACAGGTACCCTTGTGCTTGGACTATATATTCATTGACTTGATACACTGTTTGGCCAGCTGCTATCATGCCGCGGCGGTGCGGCCCAGGGGGTCCACATACCCACAGTTGTCAGAAGGTGGACAACCCCTTTAATCAAACTAGCTCCACATTTTATTTTAGATGCTTTGGTCATGCTCATGTCCCTTGTGCTAAAGTTTAAGATATTGGACCACGACATTGTGCCTCCAGTCCGTCTCCCTGTGATAAAGTGATATGTGCGTCTGAATAATGTGCTGGCGGCAGGAAGCAATAAATGTTGATGAACCCGGGCTGAGGATCCGGAGTAATGAAAGTTTTTTTTCTCACTTCAGCTGATTATCACATCCTGAGGTGTTTACCTGTAAAACAAAATTGATGAATAAATCGTTTTCGTTTTATGTCGGGGAAAACTGCGGCTAGATGAGAATTCGGGGACTATAGATTAAGCCATAGTTAGATGATGGGGGTTGTAATATTGCCCTCCAGAGAATCACTCACTCAACATTTCACATACATTACCCCATTATTAGCATCTTCTCGATATTCAGTCTGTTGACCTCAAAGCTTCACCAATGTCAACAGATGTATAATATGATGTCATCAATCGAGGGCTACGCCCCCAGTCAGGTGAGTGATGTCAGAGCCTTTATGGCTTCAACATTTATGGGTTAGGCCTCATGCACACGACCATATTACAGCTCTGTACCACCTCTGAGTAGTAAAGCTATAGTGTGGCCCCCTATAGAAGTTTTTGGGGTCCTACTGTACCTCTAAATGCTGTTTGAATCTGTAATATGGTGCCGTATGGAGCCACACAGAGCGTCTGCGGTGACATTTTACGGCACTGCTTGGACTCTGTGGCTCCATACCCACTACCCCATGCCGTGTGCATGAGGTCTTATATTGATCTACAATCTTGAAGGCCGAGGCTTCCTTAAAGGGGTAATTCTGTGAAAGTGAACTTCTAAAAGAACTCTTTTATTCTAGAAACTAGTGGTGGTCCGAGATCATAGACTTCATCTGCTCACCTGTATCTACAACCCAAAAGAAGATACGTTTCCCCTCTTTTATGTAAGAAAGTGTGAGGCATGTGCTTTAAAGGGGAATTCCACTTTTCAAAAACCTCAAATATCATTGAGATATGCTAGAAGATGATATAGATCAGGGTCTACAACTTGGCAGGAGACATAGAGGCTGAGGACCACCGGGTTGAGGGTCGATAGAGGCAAAAACAAGAAGATGTAGCCAGATGTGAAGGCTGGAAATCAGAACTGGAAGCAAGAGCCGAAAAATAAATTAGTAGCACTCCAAGTCTAGCACGTCAATTTGGTCCATGCGTTGAATGGACCAAATGGCTTGTTGTCTGATGATGTCATCAGGGGCACTTTTTGAGATGACATCACCACACATGGTAGTCTGGATCCACCACAGAGCAGAGGCAGGTGAGAAACTACTCACCAACCTCTGCTCCAGTGGCAACTCAAGGAAATGTCATAATGGGCAGAAGCCAGGCCAACCCCATCACCAAGAGTGGGTAAATAACAGACAAGTATCTACACTTCTTTCTCCAGACTTCCCTCCTCGTCATGTGAGTGATCCCCCCCCCCCATTTGGTGTCACGTTGTCACGTTTTATCACCCTGGTCTAATGAAAGAGGTAATTGGGATGGATACAATCATAGAGAGATGAAATTCCTCAGAAAAATCTCTTTCCAAAATCTCTGCTTGCTAACAGTGAATGGAAGCATTCTTGTTTATTGGTGAAAACCTGTATAGATCATGTCCAACTGACACAGCTTGGCGGTATTTGGTTTAGAAAACCCATTTTGAAATACTCTATTGGGAATTCTGAGTTAATAGAGGGGGTTCCCCCATTCAGGACTCATGTTTTGGTCATAGTGGCAAGTGGCTACAAAGAGTGTCTCTGGAGGACCCGACATATCCGTGCATTACATGTACAGCCCATTGATTTAAATGATAACTGTGTGATGCTATGTTTCCCCTGTGGTGTCTCTCCAGGAGAAAAAAAAACCACTTGCTGTCAGGTTTCCCCACATATTGCACCTGATCGTTGGGGGTCCCAGCTGCTGGACGCCATGTGATCGGCTGATCATCAAGGGACCCAACCAAAAAGGATCGTCCAAAGTAGACAATCCCTTTAAATGTATTAGAGATCTAAATGTCCT
Organism: Rhinoderma darwinii; assembly: GCF_050947455.1. Lineage (NCBI taxonomy): Eukaryota > Metazoa > Chordata > Amphibia > Anura > Rhinodermatidae > Rhinoderma > Rhinoderma darwinii. The sequence continues at coordinate 400,712,141 of NC_134690.1, forward strand.
GCAGCTGTGTAAACACAATACATAAGAAAAAAAATTACATTGCCAGGGGTGTAGCTTTAGGGGGTGCAGACATTTCAGCCCTACCCAGGCCCTGGTTCCTGAGGGAGACCAAAGGCCTCTCTGCCACAAAAGAAGACACCAGTATTATACATAGCACATGGTGGAGGGAGGGCCTAGTTATAGATATTACACTGGGGCCCAGGAGCTTGAAGTTGCGCCTCTAAAGATTCTTATTCACTGACAGCAAGCAGATGACTTGAAAATGGAGAAGAATTGGAATACAAAATATATTAGAAAATTGCAAAACTTTTAATTATACAATAATTAAGCATTATTAACCTAAATTAGGAAAACCTCTTTAAATCCCATCTGACTTCCCTTCCGCCTATCAACAGCCTATAACATTTTTTTAAGGGCAACTAATTTTATTCCCTGTGGCCATTTTGCACTACATATAACAATATATTAGGGTCAGTGGGGTAAGGGTTGCGGTCACACTCTCTGCGATCGTGATCGCTATGCCACGGTTCCCCCTCAGGCTGCCCCAGTAGACAACCGGAAAAGGTCTGCGTCATGGTGTATACAAGGTTCCGGCCCTATAGATTATGTGCTGCGTCGTATACAACGCGCCAGGACCTCGTATGCGCCAAGGAGCAGACCGTTTCCAGTGCCGCAGGTAGCAGCCTAAAGGGGATATCCTAATAGGCATACAGCCAGGGCAGGCCTCGCCAACGGGTTAAAATAAATTCTACAGCCAGAGTGCGGATAATTTTTGACTTACCCTCGTACATATGTACGATCTGGGGAGGCTGATCAGGAAGAAGTTGGCACCAGTCTCATGATGTAATTCCATAATATTTTGTCCCATATCCGGAGCTGCACTACTTTGCAGATATGACTGATCTCCGCTGGTTTCCTGGTTTCGGGGCAGGAGCAGGAGTTATATGACATCCAAATTGAAGAGATACTTAGGAGTCACAGAGTAAGTAAATATGAGGAGAACATTGCGCTGATAATGGGCTCTCACCCAGAAATTACATTGTGGAAATAAAGACATAAATGCAACATGTTATGCGGCTAATGTCTCCTTCCCCGTGCCCGTACGTTCCCGTAATAATGAAGCCTCGACTCATAATGACCGAAAAAACTCTCCCTCCGTCTGTGAGTTTTTAAATCAAACATTATGTCTTCTGCAGCGAGAGCGTTATCAAAATACTACATAAAACGCAGAGATTTAATTTTACTTTGCTTGAAGGAAATGAGTTCCAGACATGATAAATATATAGCCGTAATACAACTAAACAGAAACACAAAATACCCGGCCCCGCTCCTCTATACTGTAAGAACGGCCTCAGATCTGTAAGTAAAAAGAGCGCTGTGGGAGACCTGGGTACAAAAAGTGCCCCCAAAAAAATAAAATAACAATAAGCCGTGCTGCTGGGACTCTAAGGCCCTGTTCACACAGAGTTTTTTGCAGGCGGAAAAATCTTGCCGAATTTTTTGTGGCGTCTTTCGCTGCGTTTTTCAGCTGCGGCCAAAAAACGCAGCGAAAACCGCTTTCACTGCTTCCCATTGATGTAAATGGGAAGTCAAAGACAGAAACGCCCGAAGAAAGGGCATGACGCTTCTTTTTCCCGCGAGCGTTTTTTTTCCGATCGTGGGGAAAAAAAATGCCTCTGCCTTTTTGGCGCGGTTTCCAATACGATTTCCGCGTGCAAAAACATGCCAAAAAAACTCAGTGTGAACAAGGCCTAAGAAATCAAGTATAGTATGTGGAGAAATCTGATGGCAAGAGATCAATTACTTTACACTGGCGCCACAGGAGAAATCCAGCACCTTTATACACCCTATTAGGGAATTAATAGATCGGGGTCCTCCCTTCAGGATCTTCATCTCTTGGTCAGGGTGGAGAGCGGTTACATAGAGCGTCTCTCTCTCTGGAGGACCTGTCCTGTTCTTTATTACACAAACAACACATTGATATGAATGGGCACTGTGTAATACTGCATTTCTCCTGCGGTGGCACTGCAGGGAAACTGAACATCTACTGCCAGGTTTCCCCACAGATCACAGCTTATCACTTGGGGTTCCAGCAGGAGGACACTTTGAGATCATCTTATTGTTAAGTGATCCATCTAACAAGTAGAGATTGTACATACCCTAGAGGCAGAGAGGAGATACCTCCCTGCTCTGCCGTAGTGATCAGTGGCATCGCGCTGTAGCAGCCATAGCGGGTCCCGTAGCAGCCGCTACGGCTGTTACAGCGATCGTTACGCCACTGCTCTTATGGACTGTGCAGAACTCCTCTCTCCAGACAAACTTCATTAAGAGAAAGCAGGAGGTGAGGAGTTGGCTGGAGGACCATAGAAAGGATGGGGAGGGGGTAACAAATACCAACCTCTTCTTTCTTGGTTGGCAAAACCCGGCACCATAATGGGGGGCCCATTTTGATGGTTGCTATCCCCCCTCTCTTCCAGGTGCCCTGCCGTTCCAGACGAAACCAATTTTTACATTTTGTGTTGGAGATTTGTTTTCACCCGCCACGTAGTTCTGTGCCTCGTATAATGAGTTTATGGGGCGCCTATTCCTGTTCTGGGGATGTATGTGCTACATAACCCGGCATTGGTAATGAGGTATAAAGTTCTGAACCGAACATTCATGATTTGCGCAGAATGTCGACCAGTTAGCGAGGACATTTTTATGCGCTTGTTTCTCACGATTGGGTTTCGAAAGAAGGAAATGTAAAGTATTAAAAATAATGAATTAAAATTGTAAAAATTTAAATCCAAAATTCTACCGCGAGTCTATGAAGGATGACTGCTTAATGTCCTTACGAGGCTCCGGAGAGAAACAGATATTTCTGGGGTTATAGAGACAAATGGCGGGAAATACGATGAAACGTAATATCCCACATTACAGCGGCGGCTTTGTCTCCTTTCTCCGGGTGATGTGCGAGATTTGGATTTGTGATGTTCCCCTGAAATAAAGGCTTTATTGTTGACTTCATAGCATGGACTTTTAGTATCTTTATCACCAGGGAATTACATATTATTCTTCCTGGTTTCTAGTATTTTCCGATACTGAGGCTTAGGCCGGGTTCCCACGTAGCGTAAACACTGCAGAATTTCTGCAATGGAATTCTGTGCGGAAATTCCGCAGTATTTACAGTAACAGCAAAGTAGATGAGACTTTTGTGGCGGAGAAATCGCAACTGATAAAAATATATATATATATTATTTCCCAGAACCCCCTGCTTCTTCCTCTAGTCCGGCCTCCTGGGATGACGTTTTATCCCATGTGACTGCTGCAGCCAATCACAGAATAGAGCGGTCACATCAGCTGCAGCGTCATCCAGGGGGGCAGGACCGGATGCATCACCATGACAACGACCGGGATAAGTATAAACGTCTTGTTTTGGGCTTTTTTCTACCGCTGCTTCGGAAAATTCTGCCCGAAAAACTGCACCACAATGCAGACAGAATGTGCTGCTGATTCCAGGTCGGATACGGTGCATAGTTTTACGCAGTGTATCCGACCTGTGGGAACCCGCCTTAAAGTTCTAATATATAAGCGATAGTCTGGTTTAAAAAATCAAATACCCCACTAGGGAATTCTGAAATCAAAGAGGGGGGTTGCCAGGGAGAAAATCAGCTACAAAAGAAGATCACATACTCTGGAGGACCCGACAAATCTCTATATTACATGAACACAATATTAATATAAATGAGCACTATGTAATGGTGTAATGCTTCTTCTCTTCTGTGGTGGCGCTGCAGGGAAATTCATCACTTGCTCTCTGGTTTCCCACAGATTACAGCCAATCACTGAGGTTTCCAGCTGCAGGACATTCTGTGATCAGCTGGTGGTTAGGAGACCCTTCTAACAAAAAAAGGATTGTCCATAAAAAAACATCTCCCTTAAAGGAACAGTAAATGTAAAAATCAATAATATTAATAAACACAGATGTTACAGATGCCCATAGCATTTGGGATGGTAGTTGACCAAAAGTTTAGTTTATAATACAATGCTCTGTCCACACAGCCATTATCCGGTCATGGATCACCTCCACCAATCCCCCAGATATTATTTCTAAATTCATTATATTGTCAGTATAATTAAAACTCAAACTCTATTGGCTTAATAGCACAAGACAGATATGAATCATTAATCAACTCATTAGACGGATATTTTTTTGTATTTAGAAACGGACATGATTTCAGGCACCAGTGATTGTGGAAAGATTAAAGGGTTAAAAGTCTCCAGATATAATTGAGAAAAGGACATTGCTATGTAATGGATCCCAATACACCGTAGCACTGTAACCTCCTGACACCGAGGCCGTAAACACAACCAGGACATCCCATAATACTAAATGCTATTACACAAAATGGATTATATCTCTATCTCTACTGAATTTGTTTCCATCTTTTGATATAAGGGCAACAGTGTCCATATTATTTATCCTGATGTGAATCCGTACAAAGCGAGAGAGTGGATAATCAATAACTAGAAAGAAAACCAGACAGCAAATCTATTCAGATACCAACAAACCCGGCTTGTTCAGGTTCATATTCTTTTCCATAGGGGGCAGTATTATAGTAGTTATATTCTTGTATATAGGGGGCAGTATTATAGTAGTTATATTCTTGTATATAGAGGGCAGTATTATAGTAGTTATATTCTTGTATATAGGAGGCAGTATTATAGTAGTTATATTCTTGTATATAGGAGCAGTATTATAGTAGTTATATTCTTGTATATAGGGGGCAGTATTATAGTAGTTATATTCTTGTATATAGAGGCAGTATTATAGTAGTTATATTCTTGTATATAGGGGGCAGTATTATAGTAGTTATATTCTTGTATATAGGAGCAGTATTATAGTAGTTATATTCTTGTATATAGTGGGCAGTATTATAGTAGTTATACTCTTGTATATAGGGGAGTATTATAGTAGTTATATTCTTGTATATAGGGGCAGTATTATAGTAGTTATATTCTTGTATATAGGGGGCAGTATTATAGTAGTTATATTCTTGTATATAGGGGGCAGTATTATAGTAGTTATATTCTTGTATATATGAGCAGTATTATAGTAGTTATATTCTTGTATATAGGGGGCAGTATTATAGTAGTTATATTCCTGTATATAGGAGCAGTATTATAGTAGTTATATTCTTGTATATAGGGGAAGTGTTATAGTAGTTATATTCTTGTAAATAGGGGCAGTATTATAGTAGTTATATTCTTGTATATAGAAGCAGTATTATAGTAGTTATATTCTTGTATATAGGGGACAGTATTATAGTAGTTATATTCTTGTATCTAGGGGGCAGTATTATAGTAGTTATATTCTTGTATATAGGGGGCAGTATTATAGTAGTTATATTCTTGTATATAGCAGCCGTATTATAGCAGTTATATTCTTGTATATAGGGGGCAGTATTATAGTAGTTATATTCTTGTATATAGGAGCAGTATTATAGTAGTTATATTCTTGTATATAGGGGGCAGTATTATAGTAGTTATATTCTTGTATATAGGAGCAGTATTATAGTTGTTATATTCTTGTATATAGGGGGCAGTATTATAGTAGTTATATTCTTGTATATAGGAGCAGTATTATAGTAGTTATATTCTTGTATATAGGGGGCAGTATTATAGTAGTTATATTCTTGTATATAGGAGCAGTATTATAGTAGTTATATTCTTGTATATAGGAGCAGTATTATAGTAGTTATATTCTTGTATCTAGGGGGCAGTATTATAGTAGTTATATTATTGTATATAGGAGCAGTATTATAGTAGTTATATTCTTGTATATAGGAGGCAGTATTATAGTAGTTATATTCTTGTATATAAGAGGCAGTATTATAGTAGTTATATTCTTGTATATAGGGGGCAGTATTATAGTAGTTATATTCTTGTATATAGGAGCAGTATTATAGTAGTTATATTCTTGTATATAGGAGAGTATTATAGTAGTTATATTCTTGTATATAGGGGCAGTATTATAGTAGTTATATTCTTGTATATAGGAGAAGTATTATAGTAGTTATATTCTTGTATATAGGTGGCAGTGTTATAGTAGTTATATTCTTGTATATAGGGGGCAGTATTATAGTAGTTATATTCTTGTATCTAGGGGGCAGTATTATAGTAGTTATATTCTTGTATATAGGATTAGTATTATAGTAGTTATATTCTTGTATATAGGAGCAGTATTATAGTAGTTATATTCTTGTATATAGGAGCAGTATTATAGTAGTTATATTCTTATATATAGGGGGCAGTATTATAGTAGTTATATTCTTGTATCTAGGGGGCAGTATTATAGTAGTTATATTCTTGTATATAGGATTAATATTATAGTAGTTATATTCTTGTATATAGGGGCAGTATTATATTAGTTATATTCTTGTATATAGGAGCAGTATTATAGTAGTTATATTCTAGTATATAGGGGCAGTATTATAGTAGTTATATTCTTGTATATAGGGAGCAGTATTAGAGTAGTTATATTCTTGTATATAGAAACAGTATTATAGTAGTTATATTCTTGTATATAGGGGGCAGTATTATAGTAGTTATATTCTTGTATCTAGGGGGCAGTATTATAGTAGTTATATTCTTGTATATAGGGGCAGTATTATAGTAGTTATATTCTTGTATATAGGAGCAGTATTATAGTAGTTATATTCTTGTATATAGGGGAAGTATTATAGTAGTTATATTCTTGTATATAGGAGCAGTATTATAGTAGTTATATTCTTATATATAGGGGGCAGTATTATAGTAGTTATATTCTTGTATCTAGGGGGCTGTATTATAGTAGTTATATTCTTGTATATAGGATTAGTATTATAGTAGTTATATTCTTGTATATAGGAGAAGTATTATAGTAGTTATATTCTTGTATATAGGGGCAGTATTATAGTAGTTATATTCTTGTATATAGGAGCAGTATTATAGTAGTTATATTCTAGTATATAGGGGCAGTATTATAGTAGTTATATTCTTGTATATAGGAGCAGTATTATAGTAGTTATATTCTTGTATATAGGGGGCAGTATTATAGTAGTTATATTCTTGTATATATGGGGCAGTATTATAGTAGTTATATTCTTGTATATAGAAGGCAGTATTATAGTAGTTATATTCTTGTATATAGGAGCAGTATTATAGTAGTTAAATTCTTGTATATAGGAGCAGTATTATAGTAGCTATATTCTAGTATATAGGGGCAGTATAATAGTAGTTATATTCTTGTATATAGGGGCAGTATTATAATAGTTATATTCTTGTATATAGGAGGCAGTATTATAGTACAGTAGTTATATTCTTGTATATAGGGGGCAGTGTTATACTAGTTATAATCTTGTATATAGGGGGCAGTATTATAGTAGTTATATTCTTGTTTATAGGGAGCAGTATTATAGTAGTTATATTCTTGTACATAGGAGGCAGTATTACAGTTGTTATATTCTTGTATATAGGGGGCAGTATTATAGTAGTTATATTCTTGTATATAGGAGGCAGTATTGTAGTAGTTATATTCTTGTATATGGGCATGACCACACGTGGCGGATTTCCTCCGCAACTGTCCGCATCAATGCCGCACAGAATCTGCGTTGCAGATTCTGCTGCGGATCTGCACAAAATGTGCAGTAAATTGATGCGGACTAGCTGCTGCGGACTGCGGGAAAAGTGCTTCCCTTCTCCCTATCAGTGCAGGATAGAGAGAAGGGACAGCACTTTCCCTAGTGAAAGTAAACAAAGTTCATTCTTACCGCCCGTTGTCTTGGTGACGCGTCCCTCTTTCGGCATCCAGCCCGACCTCCCTGGATGACGCGCCAGTCCATGTGACCGCTGCAGCCTGTGCTTGGCCTGTGCTTGGCTGCAGCCGTCACTTAGACTGAAACGTCATCCTGGGAGGCCGGACTGGAGACAGAAGCAGGGAGTTCTCGGTAAGTTTGAACTTATATTTTTTTACAGGTTGCTGTATATTGTGATCGGTAGTCACTGTCCAGGGTGCAGAAACAGTTACTGCCGATCGCTTAACTCTTTCAGCACCCTGGACAGTGACTATTTACAGACGTCTCCTAGCAACGCTCCCGTCATTACGGGAGCCCCATTGACTTCCTCAGTCTGGCTGTAGACCTAGAAATACATAGGTCCAGCCAGAATGAAGAAATGTCATGGCAAAAAAACAAGACGCATCCGCAGCACACATAACATGTGCATGACAGCTGCGGACTTCATTGCGGAATTTAGAATCTCCATTGAAGTCAATGGAGAAATTCCGCCATGAGTCCGCCACTGCTCCGCAACAGACAGAGCATGCTGCGGACACCAAATTCCGCTCCGCAGCCTATGCTCCGCAGCGGAATTTTACGCCTCGTCTAAACGAACACTGCTAAATTAAAGTGTAAGTCAATGGACAAACGGCTCCGCTGCGGATTAACGCTGCGGAGTGTCCGCAGCGGAATTTAAGTGAAATTCCGCCACGTGTGAACCCAGCCTATATGGGCAGTGTTATAGTAGTTATATTCTTGTATATGGGGGGCAGTATTATAGTAGTTATATTCTTGTATATAGGGGGCAGTATTATAGAAGTTATATTCTTGTATATAGGGGGCAGTATTATAGTAGTTATATTCTTGTATATAGGGGCAGTATTATAGTAGTTATATTCTTGTATATAGGGAGCAGTAATATAGTAGTTATATTTTTGTATATAGGAGCAGTATTATAGTAGTTATATTTTTGTATATATGAGCAGTATTATAGTAGTTATATTCTTTTCCATAGGGGGCAGTATTATAGTAGTTATATTATTTTATATAGGGGGCAGTATTATAGTAGTTATATTCTTGTATATAGGAGGAGTATTATAGTAGTTATATTCTTGTATATGGGGGCAGTATTATAGTAGTTATATTCTTGTATATAGGGGCAGTATTATAGTAGTTCTAGTCTTGTATATAGGGGAGGTATTATAGTAGTTCTATTCTTGTATATAGGGGCAGTATTATAGTAGTTATATTCTTGTATATAGGGGCAGTATTATAGTAATTATATTCTTGTATATAGGAGGCAGTATTATAGTAGTTATATTCTTGTATATAGGAGGCAGTATTATAGTAGTTATATTCTTGTATATAGGGGCAGTATTATAGTAGTTATATGCTTGTATATAGGGAACAGTATTATAGTAGTTATATTTTTGTATATAGGAGCAGTATTATAGTAGTTATATTTTGTATATAGGAGCAGTATTATAGTAGTTATATTATTTTCCATAGGGGGCAGTATTATAGTAGTTATATTATTTTATATAGGGGGCAGTATTATAGTAGTTATATTATTTTATATAGGGGGCAGTATTATAGTAGTTATATTATTTTATATAGGGGGCAGTATTATAGTAGTTATATTATTTTATATAGGGGACAGTATTATAGTAGTTATATTCTTGTATATAGGAGGAGTATTATAGTAGTTATATTCTTGTATATAGGGGCAGTATTATCGTAGTTATATTCTTGTATATAGGGGTAGTATTATAGTAGTTATATTCTTGTATACAGGAGCAGTATTATAGTCGTTATATTCTTGTATATAGGAGCAGTATTATAGTAGTTATATTTTTTCCATAGGGGCAGTATTATAGTAGTTATATTCTTTTATATAGGGGGCAGTATTATATTAGTTATATTCTTGTATATAGGAGGAGTATTATAGTAGTTCTATTCTTGTATATAGAGGCAGTATTATAGTAGTTATATTCTTGTATATAGGGTGCAGTATTATAGTAGTTATATTCTTGTATATAGGGGTAGTATTATAGTAGTTATATTCTTTTATATCGGTGGCAGTATTATAGTAGTTATATTCTTGTATATAGGAGGAGTATTATAGTAGTTATATTCTTGTATATAGGGGCAGTATTATAGTAATTATATTCTTGTATATAGGAGGCAGTATTATAGTAGTTATATTCTTGTATATAGGAGGCAGTATTATAGTAGTTATATTCTTGTATATAGGGGCAGTATTATAGTAGTTATATGCTTGTATATAGGGAACAGTATTATAGTAGTTATATTTTTGTATATAGGAGCAGTATTATAGTAGTTATATTTTTGTATATAGGAGCAGTATTATAGTAGTTATATTCTTTTCCATAGGGGGCAGTATTATAGTAGTTTTATTCTTGTATATATGGGCAGTATTGTAGTAGTTATATTCTTGTATATAGGGGCAGTATTATCGTAGTTATATTCTTGTATATAGGGGCAGTATTATAGTAATTATATTATTGTATATAGGAGCAGTATTATAGCCGTTATATTCTTGTATATAGGAGCAGTATTATAGTAGTTATATTCTTGTATATAGGGGCAGTATTATAGTAGTCATAGTCCTGTATATAGGGGGCAATATTACTGTAGATATATTCTTGTATATAGGGTCAGTATTATAGTAGTTATATTCTTGTATATAGGAGCAGTATTATAGTAGTTACATTCTTGTATATAGGAGTAGTATTATAGTAGTTATATTATTGTATATAGGAGCAGTATTATAGTAGTTATATTCTTGTACATAGGGGCAGTATTATAGTAGTTATATTCTTGTACATAGAGGGCAGTATTATAGTAGTTATATTCTTGTACATAGAGGGCAGTATTATAGTAGTTATATTCTTGTATATAGGAGGCAGTATTATAGTAGTTATATTCTTGTATATAGGAGCAGTATTATAGTAGTTTTATTCTTGTATATAGGGGCAGTATTAGAGTAGTTGTATTCTTGTACATAGGGGGCAGTATTATAGTAGTTATATTCTTGTACATAGGGGGCAGTATTATAGTAGTTATATTCTTGTATATAGGGGCAGTATTATAGTAGTTATATTCTTGTACATAGGGGGCAGTATTATAGTAGTTATATTCTTGTATATAGGGACAGTATTATAGTAGTTGTATTCTTGTATATAGGGGGCAGTATTATAGTAGTTATATTCTTGTATATAAGAGCAGTATTATAGTAGTTATATTCTTGTATATAGGGGCAGTATTATAGTAGTTGTATTCTTGTACATAGGGGGCAGTATTATAGTAGTTATATTCTTGTATATAAGAGCAGTATTATAGTAGTTATATTCTTGTATATAGGAGCAGTATTATAGTAGTTATATTCTTGTATATAGGGAGCAGTATTATAGTAGTTATATTCTTGTATATAGGGGCAGTATTATAGTAGTTATATTCTTGTATATAGGGGCAGTATTATAGTAGTTATATTCTTGTATATAGGGGGCAGTATTATAGTAGTTATATTCTTGTATATAGGGGGCAGTATTATAGTAGTTATATTCTTGTATATAGGGGGCAGTATTATAGTAGTTGTATTCTTGTACATAGGGGGCAGTATTATAGTAGTTATATTCTTGTATATAAGAGCAGTATTATAGTAGTTGTATTCTTGTACATAGGGTGCAGCAATGAGAACAGAATAATGTACTTGATGTAATTTAATTGTATTGTGGCATGGTGTTCTATGTATTTCACTGGCATGGGTCAATGTAGCTAATAGCGCGGTACTGCTGCTAATACTGCACCATTTTAGCCTAATCAAGTCTTCTTTAGTCAATTGGTGTTTTCGGTAAATATTCAATTCTTTATTTCAAAAAGTTCTTTTGTAACTTTTAAACTTACTGAACTATTGAATTAGTAAGAATCTTTGGATTAATATCTGCTGTATTATTAATACTTAATATCTTTGAATTTTGCATCAGAATATCTTTAGATGATGTAGTATTCGGAAACAACACTGCAACATCTTTGGTGCCTTCTATCGAAGTGTTAAAGGTCCTATTAGAGATTTTATACCTGTTGTCTTCCGCACTAATACTATTAAGCACCGCCCACAAATTTCCAATAGATGAAAAAAAAATTTTTATGAACCTTTACATTTTCAGCATGTAGGGAAGTGCAGATCGGACTAAATGTAGGAAGACCCTGAGAAGGAGGAACCTTGACAACCTCCTTATAATGTGTAAGCAGAGGCATAACTTAAGACTCCTTAGCCCCAATGCAAAATCTGTAATGGGGCCCCTCTTATGTAGCAGAGGGCCCTGTGGGGCCCCCTTCAGGCACCAGGATCTGGGTGTTAGTGCTACCTCTTCACCTCTTACAGCTATGTCCCTGTGTGAGAGACTTTTACTTTGTCTCCTGGAAGAAATCCCCAACTTATCAATAAAATACTTGTTTGAGGAAATACATTTTTGTGTTCCTTCCCTCTAGACCTGGGAGGCGAGCAGGTGTGTGTAATTTATTCATTTTTACATTTTTTTATGTCTTAGATTTCAACTGTAATTTCGAATCCCACTGTGATCTGGAATATTCTCCTTCTCAAAATAACAACACATGGAGAGTTACCAATGCGGAGGAGTTATCGAGGCAAAAAATCATGTCTGGTCCAATGGAGGATTATTCTGAGAACCCAAGGAGAGGTAGGAATTACTTTCTGATTGACGGATTCCAACTCTTTCTGGGAAACTTGAGTTCCTATCAATGAAAATGTTCTTTAAGGACTTCCATGTTGTTGTCCACCTTTCGAACCCGGCAACTCCTCTTGTCTTGACTTTTTTGTATATGTTAGTGGTTTTGGATAGAAAATTAATTCAGGTAATATGATGGCAATTAGAATCTGTTCTGTTGGTTGGAAAATATATTGGACATGGTGGAAAAATTTTGGGATTTTAGTTATTATTGTAGTCACAGCCCTCAAATAAGTCATCCAGCTAAAACCATTTCTGATGTGCCCTAGAGACATGTGAGAAGATGACTTAGATGAGAATCCATGAGCTTGGACCCCCCACTAATTCCCAGTTCGAAGAGGCAGTGGGGCTCTCGGGAAAGTGTGAACTCCATAAGTCCTTCAAAAACTCTGTCACTCGAGATCTAACTCCAATTTAATCAACTATCATGAGCAATTTACAACACTGATCTCCATATATTTAGCAGAAGGAATTTTAGGACCCCTTTAGTCTCCAAGACCCGGTAGCGACTACAACCTTTTAGCCCACTATAATTACGTCCCGGTCATGCACTAAATATTGTGCCATGATCTCAATAATAGACTGATATTGGAACATTCGTATGGTTGATATGAATTATTATGTAAATGGTTATCTGTATTGATCTGTCTTCAGCATGTACTTGTGTGGTGCATGGACTAATATTGACTGTGCTCCAGATAGGCTGACAGGAGGAGTTGTCATAGGGGCTATCGTTTAGGAGGTTGAAAAATATTTTTAATGAATTTGAGTATCAATTTTCTTTATAAACATGGACTTGAGTTGTCCAGTTGGTCCTTATAACTTATATAGTGTCCTTGTTTACAACTTCCGATAGGTTCAGCCTCCCTTGGTTGTGTTAGATTCTCTTCTTTCTATAAGACATATGAGCACCTTATGGTATAAACTTAGGATATAATGGTAAACGTTGTACTCTCTGTATATAAAGAATGGAGGAACCCAAGTTAATAGTTTATATCTTAGAATATTTCTTCCAAGACATCATGTTTGTCTCAGATCCAGGGTTTCTAATCGATTTGTTGCATTTTTTTTTATTGCTGTTGACAATCTTCTTTTGAACTTTGGCCTCCTCAATAACATTTCTTCAATTTTGATCCTTGCATTCTTGATCCCAGACTTTCCATAGTTCACATAACCCCTTTATGTGGTAGATCTCGACTCCCAAATATTATTGATACCTTTACCTGCCTCACGTTGACACTAATTTATCTCAACGTTTTCTTTGTCAATTGGAGGTAGGAGTGACGATTAAGATTCTTTATTTAGAAACACTTCACCCCCACTTGCTGGTTCATTAGAACTACTCTATTGCCAAAAGTAAATGTTAGTTCTACAATGAATTTTAGAGAAACAGATGATAAGTAAAAACTATTTGCAAATGACAATGGCTCATTTGTACTTGTTCAATAGTACAAATTGCCAATGAGCCAAATGTTCTTGTAATGGTTTCTAAAGATTACTTTAAAAGTGTAGATATTTTAGGATGGTTGTGTGCCTTTTAGGATTGTCTTGGGCTTGTCGTACAGTTTACAGATCCCCTATATCCTTCGGATGCCCAGGTTCTGACACAGAATGGAAAAATCCAGCCGAAGCCAAACCCATTCGGAAAAATGACTTTCTGCTTGGGACAAGTTATGAAGTTGATTCACAGATAACCTACTAGACCTTATTGATAATCCCAACACTAGCTATACATTTCCCAGAGAATCATGGTGGTATCCATGGCCTCCTATAAAGCATGAAAGAAATTGGGACTAGAGTAGGGACTGTATGTCGGGCATTGACTTAAAAGAGTGGATGAAGCTCTCGCTATTTTTGCTGGGAACCAGTTCAATGGTGTGAACATCAAATAAGGACTTGGATCTGGTTGTCTACATCATCATCATCATTATGGTCCTTAAATAGTTAAAACCAGTTCTTTGAGCCTAACCTCCTATCTTTTCCTCCATCCTAATGTGATGATAGGTCCTAATAGAAAGTCCTACTATCTACACACATCTATGGGTTTTGTCGAGTTCTGACCAGCAAATGTCTCAGCACAATCTTTACCGTCTACACAATTAATTTCCTGAAGAAATAGTTCTGATGAGGCTTCTGTTCCTTTCCCGGCTCTTAGGGATATCTTCTATTTAATGCGGTGAAATGACACTTGACATAGCTGCGCCCCTGCAAATTGAGTTTGACGACAGTAAACTGTGAAGTTATAGGAACAGCAAGTCACACTTGGGATAATTTAATTGGTGGTAATTAATAAGAGGACTTGTAAATATTGTAGATTATTACTCTGAAGTATTATGAGTGCAAATTAGACATAAATGTACAAGTTCCGGGCCACAGTAAGGGTTAACTGGCCAGAGAAGAATGAAATAAAATGTGGTCTTGGTTGTGGAAGGGAAAGGAGAACCAGCCCAGGTGATATCTCGCAAGAGATCGCACAGTCTTGTACTTGTCTGCCGAGAGCTGAAGAGTGAGTGAGAATGTGCGCATGCATGCGCGCACAGCTCCGAGCTGCGCATGCGCGCGCACACACTCTCCTCCCTCCAGCTCTTGCTTTGGCACTGTCCGTAGCTGGTTGGACAGTGTCACAGCCATAGTAACATGCCCCCTTGCCATTACATGCCCCATTGATAGTTCTGGGGGTTATTTAAATATCGGGCGCCAATTATAACAGCACCGATCCTTAAATAATGGAGGAGGGTAGGGAAAAAATTTAAAGTGCCCCAGGGTTTGTGCAGCCCGACCTATTACATGCTGCACTCAGCTGCACATGTATGGGCAGGTCAAAGGTTCTCTTTAAAGGGGTTCTCCCACAAAACACATGTATCCCCTATCCACAGGATAGGGGATATATGTGTGATCGCTGGTGGTCCGACCACTGGGACCCCCAGCGATAGGGAGAACAGGGGACCGAAATTCCCCCGAAGTGCTCCATGAGAAACTGGACACCCAGCGATCACACTTGTGTGGGACAACCCCTTTAAGTATAAAGTGCAAAATGCATACAATAAGCCAATCAAATACCTAGATACCGGAGAAGTGGAACATACAGACCAGGAGGTAACACACACCCCGTCACGTGTTTCGACCCGGCTTCTTCTGGGGGTCTCCATCATATCTGTAACAGGGAAGACAATGACTACAACGCCCTGAATTGTGAAGCAGAAGCATTTTGCAGCATATACGGCTGAGTTAAAAAGGAAAATATCCAAAAAGTTCTGTACAGGGGGATCTTAGAGCACTCGGAAATTGTTATTTGTACGGGAGGTAGTCCTTAATGATCATCAACCAAGAAAACTTTTGAATCATGTCCTATAAATGTCCAACACCTGTTTAAGGTTCCAACCATTAACACTCATTTCCATCTTCTAGTAACAGACAATTTTTCAGGAACTATCGACCTAACAAAAACTATCTTTGCCGGATTATTATCCGTCATTTTTACGTCCAAGTCAACTTTATAACTGACCTCCATGTTCAAGCAACTTCCAACTCGATCCCCTCGCCAGCCCCAGGCGACACCCTTTTCATTTATGATGGGTATCATCAATCCTACTGCATTACAATCTTTCTTTTTGACTTTTATAAATTTCCTATATTTTCTTTAATGAGCCGATCCTGTTTAGTCATTTATATGCAAATTAGATGACAGAATAGTAAATGAGATATCTGCCCAGACAAGTATCTTCTTCTCGATCTGGGACCAACAGGTGTTGGATTTCCTTTCTACTCTAAGTCATCATACACCTCGTATGTGCGATGCACTTAATGTCGGGAATACGTGTTTTATTATTTACTTCTAATTGTACGAGCGTCGAACTTTATTGGTTTGTGTAACTGGAGAATATAGAGTCACACCATGAGTCCTTCTTCTAAGAGAACCGCTTAATGGATAACATGGTGTTAACCTGCTGTAATGGGAAACCATTCATTTGGCCATATTGCTTTTATTTGTTTTCCGGGTCCCCATTTGTCTAGGGACGCGGATTGTACGGTAATTAAACCATCCCTCATAACACGTTTCCAGGTGGCAGCGACTAAGGAATATTAGAGAATTCATCATCGCACAATTGAGGTACATAAAAGGCTACAATTACCTATATTATGTGGCGGAACAGCAAATAGATATGTCATAGAATACAGACTGGTACCGTATATCTCATATAGTAACGCTGGACATGACTGAGAATATGCCAGAACAGTCTGTGTTTAAAGGGGATCTCCGGGCAAAACTGTAAGGCCTTATTCACACGAGCGTATTTCACGTCCGTGTGCTGTCCGTTTTTTTTACGGACAGCACACGGACCTATGAAATTCAGTGTGGCTATTCAGACACGCTTTGTGTTTCACGTAGCATGTGTCCATTGTGTGAAACTCACTGCATGTTCTGTATTGGTGCGTCTTTGCGCACCACGCACCCATTGAAATCAATGGGTGCGTGAAAATCATGGACAGCACACGGACGTCTTCTGTGTGCTGTCCATGAGTCACGCGGCAGTTGCTAAAGAAATGCGGAGAAAAAAAATAATAAATAAAAAAATGTGCAAGAAAAACTGAAATTAAAAACTTAGGCCTCATGCACACTTCAGTTTTTTCTTTCAGGCTGCTGGCCGTTTTTCTGACGGCTAGCACCCTCACCCATTCATTTCAATGGGGCCGTGCACACTTCAGTTTTTTTGACGGTCCATTGCTCCGTTCCGATCCAAAGTAGAGCATGTCCTACTTTGGTCCGAGATTCCGTGACCGTGAGGCCCATGCAAGTCAATGGGGCCATCAAAAAAACTGAAGGCACACGGAAGGCATCCGTGTGCCGTCCGTGTGTGATGGAGCCGTTGCCTAGCAACGGCCGGGCGGGCAGAAATACATTACAGAAATATTACACTAATCGGCAGCCACTTGTCTCTATCAATCACTGATCGAGAAAAGAGGCTGCTGATTAAAAATAAAATAAAAAGCAGTTCATACTTGTCATTGTCTTGGTGACGAGTCCCTCTTCTTCCTCCAGTCCGACCTTCTTTTGTGACGCGGCAGCCTGTGATTGGCTGCAGCGGTGACATGGGATTTCATTAAAATTGTATTTACCGAGCGCCGAGCATGGTACTGTCCAGGGTGCTGAAAGAGTTACCGCCGATCAGTGCAGCCCATTAACTCTTTCAGCACCCTGTACAGTACCATGCTCGGCGCTCGGAAACGGAAACACGGAGTGCACACGGCCGCTAAAACGGGCACACGGATCCGTCAAAAACGGACATGAAAACTGTGTTGGAAGTGTGCACGAGGCCTCATGGCACATGAAACACACACTGATGGCACACAGAGCACACACTGAT
Organism: Rhinoderma darwinii; assembly: GCF_050947455.1. Classification (NCBI taxonomy): domain Eukaryota; kingdom Metazoa; phylum Chordata; class Amphibia; order Anura; family Rhinodermatidae; genus Rhinoderma; species Rhinoderma darwinii. Next base: position 400,730,075 of record NC_134690.1, read on the forward strand.
GCCACACGGAACACACACTGATGGCACACAGAGCACACACTGATGGCACACAGAACACACACTGATGGCACACAGAACACACACTGATGGCACACAGAACACACACTGATGGCACACGGAACACACACTGATGGCACACGGAACACACCCTGATGGCACAGGGAACACACACTGATGGCACACGGAACACACACTGATGGCACACGGAACACACACTGATGGCACACGGAACACACACTGATGGCACACGGAACACACACTGATGGCACACGGAACACACACTGATGGCACACGGAACACACACTGATGGCACACGGAACACACACTGATGGCACACGGAACACACCCTGATGGCACACGGAACACACACTGATGGCACACGGAACACACACTGATGGCACACGGAACACACACTGATGGCACACGGAACACAGATGGCACACGGAACACACACTGATGGCACACGGAACACACACTGATGGCACACGGAACACACACTGATGGCACACGGAACACACACTGATGGCACACGGAACACACACTGATGGCACACAGAACACACACTGATGGCACACGGGACACACACTGATGGCACACGGGACACACACTGATGGCACATGGAACACACACTGATGGCACACGGAACACACACTAAGGCCTGATTCACACTGATGACTAGGTGCATCAAAATGCACCAATATAGGACATGCAGTGAGTTTTACGCAACGGACACTCACTGCGTGAAAACTCCTGCATGTGTGAACGGCCCCATTGAAATCAACGTGTCCGTGTGCTGTGCATCGTTTCAACGCACAGCACACGGACGAGAATCACGCTCGTGTGAATGAGCTTGAAGGGGCTAATATCACACTACATGGGTTTTTGAGCGTTCGGCGCTATAAAGGAAAACAATAAGGACTTTTAAGGAAAAATTTACTCTGAACTCAGATCTTGATTGATATGAAACAGAGTCACATGATCTGAAGGGAGGGGTTTCATAGGTCGTAGGCAAGGCTTGACGCTCTCAGTTCCTAAGGTGTCATGGGATAGTCCAGGAGACCATTGATGTGCATTGACAAGAGGAAGGAGACACCAAATATTTTTTACCCTAGGGTTCCATCTCCTCTATGTACGCTCTTGTAGACTGGCTATTGTGTCTATTTAAGCCGGACAGCTGAGCTGTCTGACAGTCTGGTTGCTACGGATACACTGCTTAACAACCAGTCTTTTAGTGGGGCTGTCCGGCAGCACCAGCAACCAGAATGCCTGTGATTATTTAGGTCTTTGACTATGGCAGAATTGCCTCCAGAGTGAGAGCAGAGAAGTTTGACAGACGTAAAAGCCTTTAGGAATTGATGGCATATTGATAGGACACTCCATTATTTCTTAATCAATAGGGGGCCCAGTAAAGGGACCCCACTGATGCTGAGGCTTTTTCATTGATTCTTCAGAGGTCGAACCCCCATCGATCAGAATGTTGTGGCATGTCCTAGTGATTATATCATGAGGATACCCCTTTAAATCGCAGCCACGGAGTAGTATCCTAGAGAAATATAGCAACTACTGATGATTTGCAGATGGTACGCTAGGTATAGAATCACAAGGCAGAGACGTGGCTGTTCAATCCGTGGTCAGGGTGAGAAGAGTTCATTTAGTACGTATATGGATCAGGGCAGGCAGCGATCAGAAAACTCAATGAACCGTCCAGGTCAAATCCACATAAACATAGTCCATAGTCAACGTCCAGGCTCATCTAGTCAATGCCATTGGCTGAGCAGAGAATTTTTTGGCGTGAGCAGAGGGGGATGTCGGTCACATTGGCCTGGTTAGCGGACGCCGTCCTGTTACATGTTTGTTTTATAAGAAGTCTTGACCATGCAACAAAGGGTTAAGGTCCAATTTGTTCATCCTGTATCATACTAGGATAAGATATGTAAAGCGTGTCTCCAGGGTGCTGCAATGAACATGAGGTGGTTGACAATCTAAAAAGTCATTGATTGATTTTGCGGTTCCGTCTTTAATGCGTCGTGACTTAACACCCGAGAGAGCCGAGCCAGGCACCGTAGCCAACTTCAGCAGATGCTCAGCCTGCACGTACGGATTATTGATTGTCACAGCCACTCGCTGTGAGAGCATTCGAGAACTTCTACAAGTGATCTGATGCCTGAGAACCTCTTCACGGGAAAGTCATCCGGACGGATCGTTCCTATGACATTATCCTCACACCTTGAAGTACGTGTTGTAGTAAAATCACAAGGTGTAAAATAATGTGTATCATTCATCAAAACGCGCTCGACTGAGATGATAATTGCCTAGACCTGAGAAATTGTGATAATGAAGGGAACGTTTTCAAGAACATTTGGAGATAAGGGGTTAATATTTTGGTCCTATCTAGTGCAATTAATGCATTAAAGGCTAAGAAACTTGTAGACATTAAACGGGTCCCATGAGGACAACCTATGTACCCTTGGCCAAGCCAAATGGACATGCCAATGAGGGAGGTAAGAATTTGGGAAGATAGCTTTTTGGCCGGCGGTTATCTTCAGTGTTGGGCTGGGGTTCCTTGGGCCCACCAGATGAACTGATTTAGAAGCCTATCCTCTATCTGTACAGAACATGTGATCGGCAGCACTTACGACACGTAGGCATTCGGTGTACCCCCTACGGCTTAGTTGTGTGCTCGAGTCCTTAATTGGATCATAAACTTTGTTGTTCTCAGCACTCACTTGACATATCATTGGCAAGTGAATGGCTTCCAAAATCGGCTCCAAATGGGGTTGTCTTCTGATAAGCCTTTGGTGCCCAATATTGTGACCTGGGTCTACTGGAGGATCCTCTGGCACACCTGTGGGCTAGTCAAACCCCGGCTTTCTTACTTCTATGGTAGGAGAGTAGACATGGGGCCCATAGGATAACTTCAAAGTTTCTGATTATGAAGGTCTCAACTTCATGTCTCTTCACCCCTTCCTTGGCATTTCAGTACCCTCTATGATCCACTGAGATCCCTCGCGGTTTATGAGACAAGATGGCGTTATAAATACTCATCTAGCATCTACTGAATGGATATAACCATTGGTCTAAAATATAATGGAAATTATAAAATTAATCAAACACACTGTTAAGGATCTGCCAGGCACAGCTTCTGTATCCACGCCCATAGGTAATCAGTCTGCACCTGCTTCTATGTCTGTGAAACTGACTCCATCTTCCACCACTCAGGATGGCAGGCTTAGAAGTGGGAGAGCCTATCACAGCCTGGCCAGACGGAGCTAGCTCCCGCCCTCTGTCTATTTATACCTGCCTTTCCTGTTCCTCCTTGCTTGTGATTCTTCTCTGTTGGTTTCCTGGCCCTGCTGCAGCTTCTTGAACTACTTGTCCCTGCTTCGTATTGACCCTGGCTTACTGACTACTCTTCTGCTCTGCGTTTGGTACCTCGTACACTCCTGGTTTGACTCGGCTTGTTCACTCCTCTCCTGCTCTACGTTTGGCACCTCGTACTCTCCTGGTTTGACTCGGCTCATTTACTACTCTTTTTGCTCACGGTGTTGCCTTGGGCAACTGCCCCGTTTCCCTTTGTTCTGTGTTTCCTAGTCTGTTGTCTGTCGTGCACTCATTGAGTGTAGGGACCGTCTCCCAGTTGTACCCCGTCACCTAGGGCGGGTCGTTGCAAGTAGGCAGGGACTGAGTGGCGGGTAGATTAGGGCTCACTTGTCGGTTTCCCTATCCCTGTCATTACACACCTTCTAAATATTTGAGTGCTCCTGAACTTTTGTCTCACCTTGTGGAACCCAGGATTTGTTTCAAGACAACAGCTCTCAAACCCTAAGGCTCTGTTCACATCTACATCACAGATTCTGTCACATTTGACAAGAATATTGTTTTGGAATTGCAAGTTGAGCAATTCCCCAAAGGCTACTGGAGACTGCTGGGAGAAAGCGGGCAAATAAATCTGCAACCTAAAATCCATCACAACTCTGATCGACAGCGTCTAAGGCTACTCTAAGGTCTTCGCTGCAGCCGACCGTAAGGTGGGACAGTTTTTGCAGCATAGAACCCAGGTTGTCTTAGTAGAGTTCAGTGTTGGATAAGGGGGTGCAATGCAGGCAAACCTGAACATGATCCTGTAAGCCAGAGGGTAAACAGAATGTCCAAAACAGTTAGCCAGTGGATATCAGGTAAAGCAGAGGTCAAAACCAGCCGGGAGCAGATAATCAAAATCGGTAAACAAAGAGTTATGCAAATACATGCTGAGGTCAATGTCTAAGAAGTCCAGAAGTCAAAGGTAAAGGGTGTAGGTAAGTAGCTTGATCAAAACACATGCCGACATGAAATTCACAAGCAAAGAACAGGTGGAGGAAGCCAAGTATAAATACTAACCCTACACCTGATAAGCAGAAGGACAGAGAAAAGAGATAGGCTCAAGGTAAATCCAGAACCGCCCAGAAGCTAGAACAGTAGTCATGGTGATCTTAAGGGAACAGGCGTTTTCCTAACAAATATGTAGCACTTTTTTTCCAGTCAAAAATGAGGACACCCCAACGGAACTTATTGTAAGTCAACCACGGAGACCACGACGCAGATGTGAACAGTCTAACACCTTGAGGGCTCACCTACTGGATGCCAGACCTTACCACCAATATGGTAGCATGGCGACCTCCCATGATAACACCTTCTGTAGACACCATTACGTCTAAATCTACAGCTATCTAATCTTAGGGATTACTATCTATTTTAAATCACTTTATGAGTGATTTTTAGCTTTATGCTAATGAGTTTCTTAATGCCCAACTGGGCGTGTTTTACTTTAGACCAATTGGGCGTTATACAGAGGAGTGTATGACGCTGACCAATCAGTGACCAATCAGCGTCATACACTTCTCTCCATTCATTTACACTGCACTAGCGATATAGTTATATCGTTATGTGCAGCTACATATACAAACACTAACATTACTGCAGTGTCCTTATAATGAATATACATCACTACCAGCCTGGACGTCATGTTTATTCAGAATCCTGACACTTCTGAATCTTTTCTCTGAGATTCCAGCAAGGCAAGCGTAATCTCGTTTGAAATGACAGGTTACATCGTAATCTCGCGAGATTATGCTTGCCTTGCTGGAATCTCACAGAAAACATTCAGAAGTGTCAGGATTCTGAATACACATCACGTCCAGGCTGGAGGTAATGTATATTCATGGTCAGGACACTGCAGTAATGTTATAGTGTGTGTATGTGGCTGCACATAACGATATAACTATATCGCTAGTGCAGTGTAAATGAATGGAGAGAAGTGTATGACGCTGACTGGTCACTGATTGGTCAGCGTCATACACTTCTCTCCACAACGCCCACTTGGTCTAAAGTAAAAACACGCCCAGTTGGGCATTAAGAAACTCATCAGCATAAAGCTAAAAATCGCTAATAAAGTGGTTTAAAATAGATCGTTTTTTTAAATAAAAAGCATTACTGTCACCTACATTACAGTGCCGATCTTCTTATATAGGAGACAGGGCACTTATAATGTGGTGACAGAGCCTCTTTAATGACCCTTCCTGGTTCTATACCACCTTCTATAATTAGAAAGCTTCTCCACGTGAGTACGGAAAGTTTTTTGTAATCTTCTAGGTCAGTGGTCTTCAACTTGTGGCTCTTCAGCTGGTACATAACTATAACTCCCAGCAGGCAGGATTCCACAGGTCGGGGACCACTGATCACTGCTACCATTCACAGTTGAGGTCATGGGTTATGGTCCACGGTCTGCATGGAGTCCGGATATTTTTTTATATTATGTAATTGGGGGAATAATTAATTTCCTATAAATTTCATGGTCAGTCTCCAGTCCTTCCCGAGGCTTTTAGGTAAATTACAGGAGAACATTAGGAACAGTTCAGGAACACGTCATCTCATCAGATCCTGACAGGCAACTATTGACTTGAGCGCTCGTCCTTTAAATCTCTTGCTCCTTTATTTTTATCCACTTTAAGGAGCCCATTCATCATAATCTGTTATCGTGGCCACAAAAATCGTCTGTAAAATGGAAAATAATTTGAAACAATAAAAATCTGTCATTTTTGCCATTAATCAGTGCTGGCAATGCAATCGCACAGGGTTACGAGGCTCGACCTCCCCTCCGAGCAATAGACATTCAGTGAATTGGTCTTAGCTGAAAAGAATCTAACTACTTTGATGCCTCAAAATGCGAAGGGCAACACGTAGCTCAAGAGAAAAATCTGAACACTAAGGTCGGGTTCCCACGTAGGGTAAACGCTGCGGAATTTCCGCATTGAATTATGTGCGTAAATTCCGCAGCATTTACAATAGCAGCAAAGTGGATGAGATTTAGAAAATCTCCTGCCCACGCTGCAGGAAAAAAGTGGAAACGTTCATAAATTGACCTGCGGTGCGGAATTTAATTCTGCAGCATCTCAATTTATGTTGCGTTTTGGTGGATTTTCTGTTGTAGGTTTTCTCCATTGAATTCAATGGTGATGCAAAACCCGCAACAGAAAGCCAAGTGTTGCAACTTTTGCGGCGTAATCGCAGAGATTACGCCGCAAAAATCGCAACTCCGAAAATAAATAAATCATACATACCCAAAATGCCGCCCCCCCTACATCCTGCAGTCCGGCCTCCTGGGATGACGTTTCATCCCATGTGACCGCTGCAGCCAATCACAAGCTGCAGCATCACATGGCCTGCAATGTCATCGTAGGAGGCCGGAGCGGATATCAAAGGAGGGAGGAGGTAAGTATGAGCGCTTTTTTCCCGCAGCGGAAATTCTGTCCAAAAAACCGTACCACAATGTGGTGCGATTTTTCGGACGGAAGGGGCTGCGGGTTCCAGATTGGATACGATGCCTGATTTTTACGCAGCGTATCCGACCCGTGGGAACCTGGCCTAAGGGGTTGTCCTATGACAAAACCTCTGTCCATATGCTCTTTTAGGACATAAGGACTTCATAGATGGGTCCCATAGTAAGGACCACACTCCTTGTGCCAGAGCGGAGATCCACTTTGTAAGACTGGCTCCCACTCTGGTGGACCCGTCTAATATTTAAAACCGTGATGTCTTCATGATGTCAAATATTTCAGATCTTGGTGCCTTCATGTCGTCTAATACTTCAGAACTTGGTGCAGGACATTAGGATCAATCTACTCTGCAACCTTCGTCTTTTCCTGCCTTGGCTTCATCAAATGACAATAATGTCCGATATTCCAGGACTTGATGCCTTCATGACGTCTACTATTCCAGAACTTGATGCCTTCATGACGTCTACTATTCCAGGACTTGGTGGCCCCAGTCGGGCAGGACTCTACATTAGGATCCCTCTTCTCTGCAATCTTCGTCTTTTCCTTCTTTGGCTTCATAAAAAGACAATAATGAAGTAGAATAGTCATTTATACCGTACAAGAAACACGTTTATGGCTTCACCTTGGGTTTTAATTATATTTTCGGATCCTCATTGAGCGTTCTTTAATGCTTTAGCACTTTACGAGCAGATTATGTTCCTGGGACGTGCGCGGCTTGGATAAGTTACTCCAATAATTAGGTAACATGGGAGCGCGGCGTTGTGAGCAAACAATATGATGGGGAAAACAGCTGCGTACAGAATCTCATCTTCTTGTGACAATTGCATATTACATTATCTCCACCTTCTCGGGAGATATTATATAACGGATTTTTTGGGGGGATTTTATATTATGGCTCTGATTTGCTCTAAAGAAAGTTGCTATAAATATATAAAGATCCTAAATGGGGAATTTCTATTGATGTGCGTGTGGGTAATACCAGTATAGGCACCGATCCAGCGTCAGCGCCACTCCACTGTGTTACCAGATTGTGGACTGAAAGGGCCCACTGCTGCTCCCTAACCTCCCGCTCCTTCTCTTCTCTCCTCATGCCTGGCCCCACCTCCTGCAAAACATCATAAAACACACCTCAGCTGCTGCAGAACCTCATAATACACACCTCAGCTGCTGCAGAACCTCCTAATACACACCTCAGCTAAAACAGATCCTAATACTACAGACCTCTGATGCTCCAGAAGATCATACTACACACCTCAGCTGCTGCAGACCCTTATAATACACATCTCAGCTGCTGCAGAACCTTATAATACACACCTCAGATGCTGCAGAACCTAATACTACACACCTCAGATGTTACAGAACCTTTTAATACACACCACAGCTCTTGCCAAACCCTATAATGCAGAACCTCATCATAATACTTAAGTTAATTATAATCTAGGTTAGTAAAGGGTTAATGGTGAATTCACTAGTAGTGTAGAATGATAAATGGTTAATGATGACGTCCCTGGTAGTGTGGAGTGATGAAAGGTTAATGATTACGTCCCTGCTAGTGTGGAGTGGTGAAGGGTTAATGGTGACGTCCCTGTTAGTGTAGAGTGGTGAAGGGTTAATGGTGACGTCCCTGGTGGTGTGGAGTGGTGAAGGGTTAATGATGACGCCCCTGGTAGTGTGGAATGGTAAAGGGTTAATAGTGACGTCCCTGGAGGTGTGGAGTGATGAAGGGTTAATGGTAACGCCCCTGATAGTGTAGAATGGTAGAGTGTTAATGGTGACATCCCTGGCAGTGTGGAGCGGTGAAAGGCTAATGGTGACGTCCCTGGTAGTGTGGAGTGGTGAAGGGTTAATGGTGACGTCCCTGGTAGTGTGGAGTGGTGAAGGGTTAATGGTGACGTGCCTGGTAGTGTGGAGTGGTGAAGGGTTAATGGTGACGTCCCTGGTAGTGTGGAGTGGTGAAGGGTTAATAGTGACATCCCTGGTAGTGTGTAGTGGTGAAGGGTTAATGGTGACGTCCCTGGCAGTGTGGAGCGGTGAAGGGCTAATGGTGACATCCCTGGTAGTGTGGAGCGGTGAAGGGTTAATGGTGACGTCCCTGGTAGTGTGGAGCGGTGAAGGGCTAATGGTGACGTCCCTGGTAGTGTGGAGTGGTGAAGGGTTAATGGTGACGTCCCTGGTAGTGTGGAGTGGTGAAGGGTTAATGGTGACGTGCCTGGTAGTGTGGAGTGGTGAAGGGTTAATGGTGACGTCCCTGGTAGTGTGGAGTGGTGAAGGGTTAATAGTGACATCCCTGGTAGTGTGTAGTGGTGAAGGGTTAATGGTGACGTCCCTGGCAGTGTGGAGTTGTGAAGGGTCAATGGTGACGTCCCTGGTAGTGTGGAGTGGTGAAGGGTTAATGGTGACGTCCCTGTTAGTGTGGAGTGGTGAAGGGTTAATAGTGACATCCCTGGTAGTGTGGAGTGGCGAAGGGTTAATGGTGACGTCCCTGGTAGTGTGGAGTGGTGAAGGGTTAATGGTGACATCCCTGGTAGCGTGGAGTGGTGAAGGGTTAATGGTGACGTCCCTGGCAGTGTGGAGCGGTGAAGGGGTAATGGTGACGTCCCTGGTAGTGTGGAGTGGTGAAGGGTTAATGGTGATGTCCCTGGTAGTGTGGAGTGGTGAAGGGTTAATAGTGACATCCCTTGTAGTGTGGAGTGGCGAAGGGTTAATGGTGACGTCCCTGGTAGTGTGGAGTGGTGAAGGGTTAATGGTGACATCCCTGGTAGTGTGGAGTGGCGAAGGGTTAATGGTGACGTCCCTGGTAGTGTGCAGTGGTGAAGGGTTAATGGTGACGTGCCTGGTAGTGTGCAGTGGTGAAGGGTTAATGTTGACGTGCCTGGCAGTGTGGAGTGGTGAAGGGTTAATAGTGACGTACCTGGTAGTGTGGAGTGGTGAAGGGTTAATGGTGACGTCCCTGGTAGTGCTTAGTGGTGAAGGGTTAATGGTGACGTGCCTGGTAGTGTGCAGTGGTGAAGGGTTAATGTTGACGTGCCTGGCAGTGTGGAGTGGTGAAGGGTTAATAGTGACGTACCTGGTAGTGTGGAGTGGTGAAGGGTTAATGGTGACGTCCCTGGTAGTGCTTAGTGGTGAAGGGTTAATGGTAACGTCCCTGGTAGTGTGCAGTGGTGAAGGGTTAATGGTGACGTCCCTGGTAGTGTGGAGTGGTGAATGGTAAATGGTGACGTCCCTGGTAGTGTGGAGTGGTGAAGGGTCAATGGTGACGTCCCTGGTAGTGTGGAGCGGTGAAGGGTTAATAGTGATGTCGCTGATGGTCTACGACAGTAAATGGAGTTATCATTTAGAAACCTGATGGCCAACAGTAGTGGAAGGTTTAATGTTAACATCATTGGAGGTAAAGTGCAGTTAAGGAGTTAATAGTTAAATCTCAGTTTGTTGAGGGCAGTGAAGGATATTCCGGTGGTCTGGGGCGGTGTAGTTGGTCCGCCACTCTCAGATTGGTTGCGTTCAGCTTCTTTCCTTCCCCTCCATTAATGATACAGATGCTACACGAGAGTAGAGCAGGAGACGCCGGCCATATAACAGCCGCACATCTCTCTCTAGTCGGGCTGAGCGCTCCGTGTAGGTGATTGCTCGGCTCAACTGCTGGAATATGAGTGAAGAAGACTGATATTTTGCTCCACTGTCAGGTTGCTCCTGAGGGTCATTTCCTTGGGAGCCCCTCGGAAATGGGGGGCCCAGGCAATTGCTCATATTCCCCTCCCTTAACGCTGGCCCTGATTTAAGCCCCCCCTTTCTTAGGCTAGATTCAAACATCCAGTTATTGATACAGCTTTTGGTGCATTTATTTTTTGCATTTTGCCAGGAGAGGATAAAAATAAAATAATAGAACAAGTGTTAATGAAAGACCTACCAGGTGGTTATGCACTTTGGACAATCCCTACTTGTTAGAAACGTTCCTTGACAATAAGCTGATAACAAAGTTCCTCCTCCTGGGACTCCTAGTGATCAGCTGTGATCTGTGGAGAAACCTGACAGTAAGTGTTCAATTTTACTGCAGCACCACCACAGGGGAAATAAAGTATTACACAGTGTCCATTCATCTCAATGTCTTGTGTGTGTAATACAGGACAGGTCCTCCAGAGAGACGCTCTATGTAACCGCTCTCCACTCTGACCAAGAGATGAGGATCCTGAAGAGAGGACCCCCCCCCCCCCCCCGCTATTATCTCGGAATTCGCTAATAGACTGTATGAAGATGGGTTTTCTTAACTGGACTAACCCTTTAAAATCTTTATTTACAGATTGATCTCCTTCTTATCTAGCTCCAACATATTCTGCATCGCTGTACAGAGATTGTCACAATCAGGAGCATAACCGGGGGGGGGGGGGGGGAGTGGCTGCAGACGTCCCTAACTTAATTTTTTTTCTTGATAGCTCAAGGACGTGGCTTATAACCCACGTAAATGATACTAAAAAAAGTTAACAATCAAGCAGTCTATTACAAGCCCTTTTCTAAAGCAGAAAATCCCTCAACGTATTTCCCAACACCCAGAGTAGCAAAGTCCTGCACATGTAAGAGGCAAGTGGAACACCTTGATAGTGTATGAAAAATGTGCCTTCTAAACCAAATAACCCATTTACAGGTTGTGTCCACCTTTTCAACTATGAGCAGTAGAGGAGAGTAGACTCCTTCTTCCTGCTTGTCAGGGGAGTAGCAGACTCTCTGCAGTAACAGGGCAGTGTAGCTGAGGAGACTCCTTCTTCCTGCTTGTCAGTGAAGGAGCAGACTCTCTGCAGTAACATGGCAGTATAGCTGAGGAGACTCCTTCCTCCTGCTTGTCAGGGAAGGAGCAGACTCTCTGCAGTAACATGGCAGTATAACTGAGGAGACTATATATATATATATATGGCAATATTTAGAGGAAAAAGACATGGACCGCACAATCCACAATATATACGTTGATCTGAACCGCTAGGCATAATTTAGAAATATGAACATGAGGTTCTTTGTAAACATTTTGATCAAACTGTATAAGCCCACTTGCCACTACCGCCACCGCAGCACCAGTCTGTTGCTGTAGTGCTGCACTTGTGGGGAGACGTGGCCCAGAGCCAAGGAGGCTTGGTACAGTCTGAAGGCATAGTTGCTTTTGGGCCCCTGGGTTGCTCCCACTGCAGGAGCGGTGCTGCGGTGGCGGTAGCCGCCATGCGGTGCTGCAACCGCTAGAGTAGGGACCCACTTTAGAGAGGTCGCTGTGAAGTGGCAAGTGGGCTTATACAGTTTGATCAAAATGTTTACAAAGAACCTCATGTTCATATTTCTAAATTATGCCTAGCGGCTCAGATCAACGTATATATTGTGGATTGTGCGGTTCATGTCTTTTTCCTCTAAATATTGCCATAACTGAGGAGACTCCTTCTTTTCAGCTTGTCAGGGAAGGAACAGACGGAGCAGACTCTCTACAGTAACATGGCAGTATAGCTGAGGAGACTCCTTCTTTTCAGCTTGTCAGGGAAGGAGCAGAGCCTGTGAACTAACATGGCAGTATAACTGAGGAGACTCCTTCTTTTCAGCTTGTCAGGGAAGGAGCAGACGGAGCAGACTCTCTGCAGTAACATGGCAGTATAGGTGAGGAGACTCCTTCTTTTCAGCTTGTCAGGGAAGGAGCAGAGCCTCTGCAGGAGCATGGCAGTATAGCTGAGGAGACTCCTTTTCAGCTTGTCAGGGAAGGAGCAGAGCCCCTGCAGTAACATGGCAGTATAGCTGAGGAGACTCCTTCTTTTCAGCTTGTTGGAGGAGCAGGGCCTCTGCAGGAGTATGGCAGTATAGCTGAGGAGACTCCTTTCTCCTGCTTGTCAGGGAAGGAGCAGAGTCTCTGTAGTAACATGGCAGTATAGCTGAGGAGACTCCTTTTCAGCTTATCATTGAAGGAGCAGAGTCTCTGTAGTAACATGGCAGTATAGCTGAGGAGACTTCTTCTTCCTGCTTGTCAGGGAAGGAGCAGACTCTCTGTAGTAACGTGGCGGTATAGCTGAGAAGACTTCTTCTTGCTTGTCAGGCAAGGAGCAGACTCTCTGCAGTAACATGGTAGTATAGCTGAGGAGACTCCTTTTCAGCTGGTCAGGGAAGGAGCAGAGTCTCTGTAGTAACATGGCAGTATAACTGAGGAGACTTCTTCTTCCTGCTTGTCAGGGAAGGAGCAGACTCTCTGTAGTAACGTGGCAGTATAGCTGAGAAGACTTCTTCCTGATTGTCACGGAAGTAGCAGACTCTCTGCAGTATCATGGCAGTATAGCTGAGGAGACTCCTTTTCAGCTTGTCAGGGAAGGAGCAGAGCCTCTGCAGGTGCATGGCCGTATAGCTAAGGAGATTCATTCTTCCTGCTTGTCAGGGAAGGAGCAGAGCCTCTGCAGGAGCATGGCAGTATAGCTCAAGGGACTGATTCTGCTCAGAGCTCACCCCCTAAGCAGCAACCCCTAGGGGGACACAGGGAAACAAAAAAAGATGAGAGAGGTATTTTTGTATGCTAGAAAAACTTGAAATCTACCTTCAAGCACTAATAAAAGTATTTCTCCACTTTTGTATGAAAATGATTTGTGGGATAACCCTTTTAAGAAGACATTCTAATGCCAGTAGCCCGTGCCATAGCTATTGGTGGTTACCTATTTTCTCTTCATTTCTAATTTTTTTATTGCAAAAATATAAGATGATTCCCTGGAGTCTAAAAGGAGACCTGGAGGTTATTTATGAACATAGTGCAGACTTCGTAGCAGTGAGGAATGAGCTGATATTGATTGAATTTAGTCGATAAGTGGACAAGGTCGGGGAAAAGCCACTTGACTTTGTAACTTTCATTATTTTATGGAACAAAGCCCTGTAAAAAAAATTAAATGGGAGCAGGGGGGACTGCGGTTTTTAGTTTGGTTAGGGCATTGGGGCGGTTCTACTGGACGGGATCTTCACCTATAGTTTTATATCATTTCAGAGGTCTGATCATTGGGGGATATTTATTCTTGTAGGATTTTTGTATTTGTTAGTCACAGAAATGGTGCAAATTCAGTCCAATTTATCATAATGGCATACAAGGTGTGATATGTTTGGCCCAACTCAGTAGGCACAACAGAAAAAGATAATCCCGAATACTAAAAATTTATTTCATGGCCCTCGTTCAGTCATCAGCTTTTTCTCCTGACTCCTCCAATAACACGCGCGCTTGGCTCTGCCGAACGGTGCATGCTCACTTCAATGGGGAGGGGGGAATTTGCCGCTACCAGACCCCATTAGATAATCGGCAGCTTCGACCAAGTTTTGTCTAATGTGTATAGGCACCTTAAGATAAAAAAAAAAAAGAAAGAAAAAAAAAAAGAAAAGAATTTAAAAAAAAAAGAATTACAAATAAATATGGAGGTAAACCTAAAAAAAGGACAAAATGAAGAATAAAAGAAAACTAGAAACAAAATATAGTAAATAAATACATTCAGTCAAAGTCCTGTGCCTCTATATGTCTCCGATTTTATACTTATGTTCCACCTTATCAGAGCATATAATTTAAAGGGACCTCTGCGAACATATTCCCTATAATAGTAATAAGGGACTGGCTCACGTGGCAAGTGATGGTCATGCAATCTTTCTAATGCTGCACCGCATTGTTTTTTTTATTGAATTTTATATATTTTAATATGAGAATTGAAACATCTTGGACCCTACCCATCATTTGAAAGATACGGGTAGCATTTAACTGGCTTAATCGAAGGGTTTATATTTTGAAGTATGTCCCTTCCCCCGACCCCTCTCCCAATACTGACCGTGGGAGTGTAGCTCCGTCTGCTATAATGAATTACAGTAGTAAGCACAGCATGACACAGGTCACCTCTTATCTCCAGGAATGAGTAACCATTGATAACCATAATGAGCCCATTTCAGGAGAAGTAGCTCAGCGACCCGAACTAAGTCTATATAGTAGATACAATCAAGGATTTGGCCTTTTTCGGCTTCTCTTTCCATTTTTCCATTACCTTTCAATTCATATATAACAGAATGATGTGGTATATCTGATTACTGCCCAGCGTAGTGTACAAATTATACTGTATTGTAATGTAGCTTCTCTGCAGTGCCACCTGGTGGCTCCAATGTGTATTACATCAAAAATAACAATAATACTGAATTGTTTTGTGTTCACATGTTTGTAATAATTAATTTGAGCAATATTGGGGGGCGGGAGGGTGAAGAAAGGAATAACAGCAGCATAAGTCTACTATTTTGCCGCACCTTTAACTCTGTAGCTATAAATTTGTAAATGTTTGTCTCACAATATGCCAAATCCAAGTCAATTTAGGAAATAGCCAGCTTATAAAAGTACATTTTTTTTTTTCACTCCAGGATATAGAGAAGGAAGTGAGAATAAGACATAGGAAAGGCTTTTAGAAACCCCCAAGGTTAGCGAATCTGACATCTCTCTCTGTAAAGTGCGTTGACTGGAGGCTTTAGAGTTTAATTTATCCTTGTGTAAAATGTGGCCTAAAACCCATTAATAACTCTACCAAATGGCTTTTTCTGCTTCTCCCGCAACCCAAGGCTGAAGACGCAACAGCAGCTTTTACAGTCCCACGACCACTACACGACTCCTAATCACAAACAGAATTTCATGCTCCAGAAGATCCTCATTTACATTTGGACCAAATCTTCTCCTTGATGACGATTCTGCCACCGCCTTCAGTGGCCTGAATATTAATCCGCTGCCATTATGAGGAGACGCTGTGTAATATTACATCTTATCTAAGCAAAGCAAATGGGAATTCCCATTTTTTAACATCTGATGAACTACAAGTCACATCACCCAAAGGATCCGTGTAAAACTTTTTGACAGATTTTAGCCAATGTCATACCTACCATAGACGAAGATCATACCACTGCGATGAGGCGACTAGATGGTCACCAAACCACACTTTCTCCAAGTGCAGATTCCAGATTTTTAATAAAAGTTCTCATTGCCTTTAAAGAAGTTGTCTTATTAGGGCATATGGACGTCCTAAAGAGGAGTTCTCTGCTAGGGCCCCCCTTTATTAGTCAGAGAGAGGAACAGAATACAAAAGGGCGCCGCTCTGACCCAGCCCATCCATGTATAAGATGGCGTGCCAGTAGTTTGAATTGCCGGCATGTAATATTAGATTTGCCCTGTAGTGGCCGCTGCAGGAAAAATGGAAGGCATCTGAATCCGGCCCCAAGGTAATAATTTGGAGAGAGGGCGCCGAGCCCGGACTGGTCCCGATCCCTTTCCTATTGAGTGTTGAGAACCTGTGCAGGATTCCCATCTCCGGAGGAATACAAATTTTTGCAAACAAGGGGGTGAGGGATTGTCTGAAAGGTCATGGAGGAGGAAACCAACGCTACGGCCTTCTGCCTTGGGTGGCAGTTTCCAGCTCCATAACAAAAGGATCTTTTTTTGGGGGGGTCATGAACACTCAGCTGTAGCCTCTGCTCGTCCTTATTTAAAGGTCTGTTCTTCATCCCCAGAGATGCCAGCACATGCGGCCGTCCTGTCCTGCAGTGACCACTAGGGTGCGCGCTCGAGCTCATTCCCGGCCTTAATGGGTCAGAGCACACACATGTTTTAGATTGACTAATTGCTCCCATGATCACCCTGGACTATAAGAAGGGCCCTGCCCCTTCCTTCATTGCCTGAGCGTTGTTGTGTTACCCATGTTAGTCTTTGCAAATGGTCCCTTAGTGTCTTCCAGTTCCCAGTGTTCCCGTACCTGTATACTGTGTCCCGTGCTGCCTTGTTCCTGTGCCTTAAAGAGTTGGAGTCGTGTTGTACCACCGCTCTTTATGCTGTGTTACACCGCGCCTGGTGTCTGCTGACAAGGTCCCATCTGAGCCTCGTCGTCACTACTGTCTGAACCACCACAGGTACCCTTGTGCTTGAACTATAGACTTTACTTGGTACTCTGTATTGGCCAGCTGCTATACCGCTACGGCGGTACGGCCCAGTGGGTCCACATACCCACAGATCGTGACAGTTCTAGTTACAGATGCCCCTTTAAAATCAAATGTACCGATGACATGTAATCCCATCTCTTCCTAAGGACTGAACCAACCAAATTCCCATGTCCGATTTTCTGCGCGGGCCGTTGGCATGCGTTAGCTAGGTCCGATTCTCGCTCTATAATCGCCCATTCAAGTCAATGGGTCCATGAAAAAAATCGGATAGCACATGGGCCTTATCCGAGTGCAGTCCGTTTTTATGGATGAATTCCTAGGAGACCCTGAAAAGAAAACAGGAAAAAAACATGAAAAACTGATCATAACTGATGCTATACGGACGTAACAATCTGACGAGCGGAACGCAATCGGACACGATACTGATCCAACTCGGATGGAACGCTTTACGACGCTCGTCTGAAAGGGGCCAAATGACTTCAGTTCTCTTCTGCGCTGAAGAAAGTCAATATTTGCCAACTTTATGATACAGAAAATGAAATAAAAGGTGGCAGGCGGCCGTATCAGTCGGCGTGAGACAAACAGTATAAAATTTGCATGATAAATAAAATCAAACATCGCAGATTTAAACGAAGTCTTTGAACGCCTCCGGAGACGTGTTCAAATTTAAGCTCTTGATGCTGCACGAGATAAAAAGACTTTTACTGCCGTTTCTTCTATGCAGGAAGGTAGGTTTCCCAGTAGGTGCTCACCGTTGCCTTCTTCGTCTATAGGAGCTCCCGCTGGTTCATCTGCAGAGATAGGGGGAGGGGAACATCGTCATCTCACCCTGGGAACCCAGATATAAACACCGGGATGTAGATGAGATGATTTTAGATCAACATAGTGAGAGATAATGTGCAGTTATATATTTATCAACATCTCGGAGGTACGTGCCAGAATTACAGGAGAATTGCTTTTATTTCATTCAAGGTTTTTATGTACGGAGAATATATTAAAGAGGAAGAGGAAATATAGTGGCACCATAAAAACATACATATATATGCATATGATAGGATTATAACGTAAAATAGGGTACAGGGGAGAAGGATTTGTGGTAATTGTCAATAATAAGCTTATTTAGAGCACTCAATGTCAGTCTGCTGCATCAAAAGCCAACAAATGTCTTGTTTTAGGAAGGACTTTGCTTCTAGAGGGGAAAGTATTATTTTATCCCTTTATAAAGCACTGAGGCTGCCGTATCGTGAATATCCAGTCAAGTCAGAGAGCTGGAGATAAGTTGGTCTTTGCCATTCTTGGGTATTTTTTTTTTACCTTTTTTCGGGATCAAGCGTATAAAAGGTTGAACTTGATGGAAAATGATTGTTTAATTATTAGAGATGAGCGAATTTAATCGAAACGAATCAAATTTGTTCAGAATTTCATAAAAGTTTCAGGTTCAGGGAAATCCGAGACTTTTGGGGTTCGCGACGCACGAAACGGCAAAATGGCAACTGCCAGGTTCTATTTTACAGACTAAAAAAAGAAGGCGGTCAATAAAAAAATACAATACGCACCTGGTCTCCAGTATCGGCGCATCCCTGCCGCTTCCTGAGATGATGTCGCTTTGACCCGTATGACCGCTGCTACGATGTGTCCCTTGGTGGACACCTGAGATGATGTCATTGAGTCCCATGTGCCTGTGATTGGCTTCAGCGGACACATGGGACAAAACCACATTACGTCAAGAGGCCGCCAGGGAGGTGTCACAGCAGCGATCACATGGGATAAAACAACGTGATCTCAGAAGGTCAGCAGAGGCGAATCGCTACAGGAGACCAAGGGAGGTGAGTAAGGGTTTTTTTTGTATGTTAGGGATGGAATCGCAAGTGCCTTGATTGACTCTCTGATGTCTTCTAGGACTCTATCCAACTTGGCACTTCCGATTTGATGCGAATTGATTTATTAAAATTGAATAGAGACCGAGTTAGAATTGGACAGCCGATTCAACAGAATCGGCCCCCGAAACAATTTTTTAAAAAATGTACTAATCCCTATTTATTGTCACACATCTTTACCACTTTCACTCCTAGAAAGCCAAAAAAGAAGATTCTGTTGCTGATCAACCCTCCCCATCTGCTACATCACCCATGATCTACTGACCGTAAATTACATTGGAGGAAATCTCTTTGTGATTTTGAAGGTCCCTGATTTGTCTTTTTCGGAATATATTTGAGCTCCGGATCTTACAAATATTTATTATGAAATTAACCAAAAACGAAATGATGCTCATGGTTGAAGATTCACTTTATGTAACATCCCTGACACAGGCGCCGTTATCACTCCGGCATTATCTGACATTTTCAAGGGATTTGGAAAATCATCCCTTATATTTCTAGTATTTGGGATCTGCCTATCGATCAGACTGGGTAATTAAAGACAAATTAAAGTGGAAGTACCATTATATTGAGAATTATTTTTTTCTGTTGCTATACAGCTCTTCTTGCTTATAAGAAGGGAGGGGGCAGGCTCTCATATAAGGCAACTTTACATTTATATGCATTTGAAAATCTTTTCCATTACTTGCAATACCTCTTTTCACCATTGTCCGTTCCGAATAATTTACATAGTCATCAATGGAATAGCGCCCCCATCTACTTGAAATCTAAGTACAACTGCAGTAATTTCATAACAAATTAAGTGCATGGAGAGCTGATTTCTATTATAGCAGGGGTACAATGATTATACATAATAATAATAATAATTTACTGCATTATGAGCGCACAGCATTATGGGAGATAAGTGGCTACCAGACACTTCTAGACCTATTTGCCTTGATAGGAGCCCTTAGCAGACAATACAATTCCTATTTTAAATACCCTATAGACCCTACAGCTGCTATGGAAAGCCCCCCAAGCTAAGATCACTTATGGGTTATATGAGCTCCATGGGCCCCTACAAAATGATTAAATAAAGTAAGAAGGAACTAGATTCAGTACAGCCCCTCCCCCAGAGACCCGGGAGTGACAGCAGAGCTGCATACAGAAATGTATTTGTGTTTAAAGTGTTAATATCCGTCCTTATCTAGGCCTCCAGCACTACAATAGAGCGGTCATTTATCATGCAATCCCCTGCCCTCTAATGATAGTGAGATGACTCTGCTAAGCCCACCCTCTAATGATAGTGATGCTGATGATCCTGCCCTGTAATAATAACAAGATGACCCTGCTGACTCCACCGTTTAATTATAATGAGATGACTCTGCTGACCCTCCCTCTATTGCTAATGAGATGACTCTGCTGCCTCATTCTCTAATGATAATGAGATGACTATGCTGACTCCTTCCCAATCTACACAGCAAAGGGAAAAAGTGAGCTGCAGAACACAGGAAATGTCAGTCTGTCGTGGCTTCTGAAGTGTCCAGTGTGAAAACTGCAATATTTCAGGATTTATTTTTTACATGGATAGTTTACAAAAATATAGATTTATATTAAGAATCTGAGTTAAAGAATAATTGGCCTTTTTCTGAGGATACATTCCTTCAGGAATTTTGAGGCAGATTTTGACCTGCCTGGACTTTCCCGCGTTTTTTGCAGTGTTCTTCGTGGCAATCTTTGGCCGCTGCCATTAAGCGTTGCGGGCAAAAAACGCAGCGAAAAACGCTTTCTCTGCCTCCCATTGATTTTAATGGGAGGTCAGAGGCGGAGCCGTGGGAAGAAAGAGCATGACGCTTTTTCTTCCCGCAAGTGTTTTTTTTCCGCTTGTGGGTAAAAAACGCCTCCGCCTCCCATTGAAATCAATGGGAGGTGATTTTTGGCTAATTTTGACGTGGTTTTCACTTTAAAACAGCGCCAAAAAACTCTGTGAACATTGGAGACAAACTTCTGAGACCCTCAAGCGGCAGCAGGAGCAAAAAAAGAATTATAAAGCCGATCTCTATTTTAAGCAGAAAAACTTGCGCATGTTCTTATCATTTCAATTATTAGGATTTTTCCAATTTGTCCGTAACATTTTTTGATTGTCGGTGATTTTTGGTTAATTTATCCAGAACGAATAAAACAGGAGGATCATTTTATGATGAAAAAGTACTGCAACTTTATAATATGCTTGTGTTTCAATTCCTCACTATTTTCAATAGCTCTGCTTGCTTTAGATGAATGGAAACATTATTTTTTTACATCCAAAGATTGCAAAACACATCCTGTGCACGCAGGTGCAGGGCTCCTTACAGTATATCAAAGCTCTTCTATTTTAATGAGCTGTGATGTGTGGTCAGCTGGAGGTGGATTTTCAGCTACTGGATGTAAAATGGTTACGTTCACTGACAGCAAGCAGTGTTCTTGAAAATGCTGTAGAATTGAAACGCAAAGCATATTAGAAAGTTGCTGAACTTTTCATTGTAGAGGGAATCATCTTTATTAATATAAAACTAGACATCCCCCATTTAAAAGAACACTGCAGGTAAAACTGATACGCTGTGTTATGCCCAGTGCAAGGCTGGAGGGGGCGGAGCATGACACAAGGATTCTCTCTTTGGTGCCTAAGGCAGGATTTTAGGATGTTCCCTCTTACCCACCCCGGTCCCTGAAGTTTACAACCACATTTTAATGTCTGTTACGACCACAACATCCATAACCCAACGGACCTGAACGTAGATCATTATACGGTTCTGTGGGGGTCTGGGGTTGGATTCAGTAGAACCGCAGGGGGTGCGGGGTCGTAACACTGACATCAAACCGCGGCCATATTGTATTGTAGCCGTCTGAGACCTAATAGACATGTTCTTAGGGCGTCCTCTGGGTGGAGTTCCCCTTTACGTTTAGTGTTCTGTATATTCCTCACCACTGATACGTTCACCTTCATTGACCGGCACTTGTCCGCCATGACTCGCTGTTTATCTCCCTCTTCTTCTGGTCGCCATCTTTGATGAATGGCTTTTCTCTCCATTTGCTCAACAATCCATTGAGGCTTCATCTCGACATCTGTTCAGACTCCGCAGCGCTGGTTCTGAGCTCGGCTTCTTATATGGGGGAGGGGAGGGGGCTGCAGGTAAGAAGTATTTGTGCTTTTTTTTAAAAAAAAATATATATATTTTTGTATTATTCCTAACAAACATGGCATTAACTCTTTAAACACTGGTCCCCAATTCCTGTAGTAATGGCAGTAATTGCATTTGTCCCAATAACTCACGATGCAGTGCAGACATTATATAACGGGCGGGGGAGGGGGTGGCTAGGGAGGGTTATGGTACAGGTGGTATCGGAATGCCCCCGGCTGTAGGATGGATACACAGCATCTGTTTACATCTGTAGAGCGCCTCATTATATCATTTCTATTAATTACATCACATCATTAAAACTTGTTCTTCTAGGATATAATATATGATTTATTTTCTGATGCTAATGTATAATAGGGGGGTATAGGGGTGGGCTTACAGGATCGGGTGAGTGAAGGAACCCTTTGGTCCTATAATAACTCTCCTACGACTTCGCCTTTGTTCCTGTTGCCTTAGGCTGCAGAGTATTGCACTTGTTAGAGCTGCAGTTTGTTCTCCAGAGCTGTGCTTCAAAGCCCTCCCACCAATAAAGGTACAACCCACCCTCATCAAGACCTGCCCATTCACCTAATAAAACCGAAAGGCTTTCTTTTTGGTGATGAGTTACTTATGCAAACATCCCCATTCCGATAACCATCTTATTCCTTGTGATGTCACATCACGTCGCCCGCGTGGTCATAGGTCATAATCACCTGACCTCATCCTGCCCAAATCAGTGCACCTCACCTGCGTAGTACGTGTATATACATGAGCCATCGGCCACGCGATCAGGTCATTAGGATTTCCATTCAATCTCTACTACCTCTGCCAGTCTATATAAAAATGTAAAGCTCTTGTCCTCACCTACAAAACTCTCCACCATGCTGTACCTTTCTACATCTCTCACCCAGGGGCGTAACTAGGAAAGTCTGGGCCCCATAGCAAACTTTTGACTGGGGCCCCCCCTCCTCTTTGTGTCACACAACCACCCCCCCCTTGTAGATAGTGCCTTTTTTACAGCCCCCCCTGTAGATAACGCCATACAGTCCCCCCTGTAGGGAACGCCATACAGCCCCCCCTGTAGGGAACGCCATACAGACCCCCCCTGTAGGGAACGCCATACAGCCCCCCCTGTAGGGAACGCCATACAGCCCCCCCCTAGGGAACGCCATACAGCCCCCCCCCTGTAGGGAACGCCATACAGCGCACCCCCCCTGCAGGGAACGCCATACAGCGCCCCCCTGCAGGGAACGCCATATAGCCCCCCCCTGTAGGGAACACCATACAGCCACCCCCCCCCCCCCAAAAAAATGCGACCTATAGTGTGTCCTACAAATAACATGTATCCCCTCTCCACAGGATCTCCACAGGACAGGGGATACATGTGTGATCGGTAGCAGCGATAGGGAGAACGGGGGACTGAAAGTCCCCTGAAGTTCTCCATGACAAACCTCTGACTTCCGGCGTCTGCGCAGCTCTGTAGAAATGAATGGAGCGCTGGTCACGCATTCGCACAAGCACGACCGGCGCTGCATTCATTTCTACGGAGCTGCCGACACAGACCCCGGAAGTCCGAGGTTTGTGATGGAGAACTTCAGGGGACTTTCAGTCCCCCGTTCTCCCTATCGCTGCCAGCGATCACACATGTATCCCCTGTCCTGTGGAGATCCTGTGGAGAGGGGATACATGTCTTTTGTTTAATGGCAGAGCGGGGAGATACCTCCCTGCTCTGCCGTAATGTTCAGTGGCGTCGCGCTGTAGCAGCCGTAGCGGCTGCTAGCGGAGCCTGCGGCCATGGTGGGGGCCCGTGCCGGCGGGCGACACGGGCCCCCTCATGTCGCGGGCCCCGTAGCAGTCGCTACGGCTGCTACGGCGGTAGTTACGCCACTGCTCTCACCTCTGCATATTTTCCCTTATCCACCAATAATTTGTGCCTACCTTCCTCTTTAACCACAACTCCCCGTTTCTTTCTACACGACTTCTCTCATGCTGCACCCGTACTCTGGAAGGTTCCACTATTCCTAGATCCCAGGCTTAAAAAAAATGCCTCTATTTATGCAAATATC
Source organism: Rhinoderma darwinii (assembly GCF_050947455.1). Lineage (NCBI taxonomy): Eukaryota > Metazoa > Chordata > Amphibia > Anura > Rhinodermatidae > Rhinoderma > Rhinoderma darwinii. The sequence continues at coordinate 400,753,903 of NC_134690.1, forward strand.
TATAACCCCGTCCCCCCTTTAAGATCCCGTCTACTGGACAGTCCTGTGAAAACGGGACTGTTGGCATATATGTGTAAGTTCACTGGTCCCTAACGTTTGGCTCTTTAGCTGTTTCAAAACTACAACTCCTATCATGCCCTGACAGCAGTATAATGTCATGCATCATGCTGGGAGTTGTAGCTCTGCGACAGATGGGGAGGCCAGGTTGGAGAACACTGTTTTGCGCCCCGCTACCCTTCCAGCCAAACGCAAAGCTGCCTTCCCCATCTACCTGGGGTGTGAAAACTTCCATAAGGGTCTGTAGGTGTTTAGTAAAGTCGCCGTCGTCCCCCCCCCCTCATCCAGTCCACTACTGGTCTCTTAATATAATGATGTTCTACGATGATGAACCCGAACTTATTGTCAGCTGGATGCTCGTCAGACGTCTCCGCAGTGTACAAGAAGCGAGCAGTTTTATCGCACAGCGCTCCGGGGCTACATGATTCTAATAAACCAACCCTGCGTCTGATGATTATGTACAATTCTACTGGAATAGTCTCTTGCTGAGAAATCTTTAACTCTTCAATATCTAAGTTAAACGTACCCTAGAGGCAGCCGTCTCAATAGTAAAAAATATATATGGACATGTAGCGACGGCAGATTTGTCTATGCAACTGCTATGGTGCCCTTTAAGATAGGGGGGGGGGTTAGTTAGGTGTTCAGGTCACACTGTGCAGTTTATTGATGCAATAGTTGATGTATTTCTCAGCGGCACCCCCGTCATCCCTGTGTGAATCCGGACTATTGATATGTATGTAGCTGCGCCAAACTACTGACACGTCAAATATGTGATATTTAATGATACTTTTTTCCATTGAAATCATGGGGAAGGGCTGCAGTTCTTAAGGGGGTTCTCTGCTTCAGACAATCCCTACTTGTTAGAATGGTCCCTTGACAATAAGCAGATCACAAAGTCTCCCCTTGTTGAGAATCCCAGTGATCAGCTATGGGGAAACCTGGCAGTAAGTGTTCAGTTGCCCTGCAGCACCACCACAGGAGAAATGAAGTATTACAGTGTCCATTTATATCAATGTGTTGTGTGTGTAATACAGGACCGGACAGGTCCTCCATAGAGAGAGACGCTCTATGTAACCGCTCTCCACCCTGACCAAGAGATGAGGACCCTGAACAGAGGACCCCCCTGTATTAAATCAGAACTCGCTATGCTCCGGCATTTGTCTAGGCTGCTGCCAAAACATTTTCTCAAAATTTAGAACAGTGACCCAGGTTGCAGGAGGGCAGGGAACCTGATGGCCATGCAAAACCCCCTTAGATCCGCAAGAGGGAAACTCATAAGGGCACCGCATGCTAGAAAGTCCCTGTGACATGCAAATTGGAAGAGTGAGCACATAGTGGGACAGCAGCTTACATAAATAAGGATGTGCGCCATGTCGTAGCAGCCCAGACATCCGACCAAAAGAATAAAAGTTCCTCAACCTTTGCTTACAGAGGATCTAGTTTATTAATTCCCTATCTCCTAACTAATCTAATAGGTTCTGCGATGCTGATAACTACAGTGTGATTTGTTTTTCAAAAAGTTTATTATTTGCAAAGTTATGAGCATTTTTATGAATATGCTAATTTGGCTATACTTGCCAAATGGGAGGTGACTTTTTCTTTTCTCTTTGGGCGGTGTAATGTTTTCTGTCCAATCAGCATACAGCTTCTCCCCCTTCCCTGCCCAGCAACACAGTGTGATCATATAGTATACAGCTTACATTCCCGTATGTGTTTTCAACTGGTGATATCTCCGGTTGTTTCGCAGCTAGAACTGTAATTCTGTAGTCATATGAAATAAAAGAATCTCATCTTCCTTATGCCACCAGATCCGCTGTTCTAGGTGGTCCACAGCCGGAGACATGGCCATTTGAAGTGATATCCCCTTCCCTCCAGCCTCAGTCTCTCACACTGTGTGAAGCAGCTTCATGCTGATAGGTCAGCGTCAGAGGCTGTGTGGAGGCTCCACCTCTGGAGAATCTGTTGTTGACACCCTCCTGGCTAGTATAGTCTCATTTGCATATATATTTGCATATTTAGAGAAAAGCTCATAACTTCCAAAATAATACACATCCTCTAAACAAACTCGTAATCCACAGTGCCCCAGATGGTAATAATGATCCCTCAGTGCTCGACACAATAAAAGTGCCACATCAGTAACCGTGCCCCTGCAGGTAGTGCCACACACAGCACCCCCTTCTAGATAGCCACACACAGGCCCCCTATGTAGATAGCCACACACAGCCACCCTTTGTAGATAGCCCCACACAGCCCCCTTGTAGATAGCCCCACACAGCCCCCCCTTGTAGATAGCCCCACACAGCCCCCCCCCCTTGTAGATAGCCACACACAGCCTCCCCTTGTACTTAAAGAGAATCTTTCACCTCCCCATACATGTGCAGCTGAGTGCAGCATGTAATGGGGAGAGCTGCACAAACTCTGGGGCACTTGACTTTTTTTTTTCTACCTCCCTCCATTATTTAGATATCGGTGCCGTTATAGTTGGCGCCCGATATTTAAATAACCCCCTGAACTGTCAACGGGGTGTGTACTAGCAAGGGGGCGTGTCACTGTTACGGACAGTGTAAGAAGTGGAGAGGGGAGTGCGCGCATGCCAGTTCGCCCCCTTGCCAGTTCGGCAGACAATACAAGACTGTGATCTCGCGTGATCTCTCTTGTCTGCCGAGAGCTGAAGAATGAGAGCGTACGTGCGCACACGCTCTCCTCTCCTGCTCTTGCTGTAACACTGTCCGTAGCTGATTGGACAGTGTTACAGCCATCGTAACACGCCCCCTTGCCATTACACGCCCCGTTGACAGTTCAGGGGGTTATTTAAATATCGGTCGCCAAATATAACGGCACCGATATCTAAATAATGGAGGGAGGTAGAAAAAAGATGGAAAGTGCCCCAGGGTTTGTGCAGCCCTCCCCATTACATGCTGCACTCAGCTGCACATGTATGGGGAGGTGAAAAATTATCTTTAATGCAAACAGAGCAGAGAGCGGTAGCCTACCGCTACCACTCCCCGCTCTGCCTGACACGACTCACTGTCAGGAGGAGGTGGTCATGCGGCGAAGCAAAGCGGCGGAGGATCACTTTTGACTGGGGTCGGTGACGGCACAGGACTGGACCAGTCCAGTCAACTGACCTGAGTCACCTGACCTCATGTCGTGTGACTGGATTGGTCCAGTCCCGGCACCGACCTCACTTGGCAGCGGCCGGCCTGCATATTTTCAGATTCCGCAGAAATATATGCCCGGCCGAGACCTACTATCCCTTTGCACAGCGCATGTACATTTTGGCGCATGCGCAGTGCAACGTTCCGGGAGACTGCAGAAAAATCCCGGACGGTGCCTTCTTCTGCCGGAGGCTACGGATGGCAGAAAAAAACACAGATTTTTGCGGACTGTCCGTAAATTTACGGACGGTTGGCAACCCTGGTGAGGGCACTCAAAAGAGTAAAGGTGCATACAAACTTTCATTTATTAGTGGAATCCCATACCCGGTGATTTTAGGCACCCCAGGGTCACCCCTACTCTCTGATAAATCTGCACCTCATGAATTCAAACTACCCAGCTTCTGTTTTCAACCAAGTACCAAAGTCAAGGTTTTCCATAGAAACCCATAGATTTCCAATAAGTTTCCCACATTTCGATAAATATCTCCTAAAACCGCTTTCTTTTACAAAACAGTGAACGCAATATAGGCAAAACCACCATAAATACCAACATTTTTGTGGTTCAGCAGAGTGAACTTGACCTTATAGTGTACGTTTCTTTGATCCGACCATTGGACTCCTTCATATATTACATTACCCAATGACTAAGTATCATGTGACTAAGATTCGAATTTCATTGCAATATCGAAAAATCGCCAAACATGTGTCGTTCACTATTTTCAAGACCAGTAGCAAAAAGATCACCAAATCGCCAATCGTGTAAAGGCAGCTCAATATACCATACCTGTAACTACATCACATGACATCACCTTCTTACCAAAGACCAAGTTACCGAATGTAGGATTTGGTAGAACTTCACCTTCCTACTGAGATGCTACGAGAACCTGTCAACAAGTGAGAATTTACTGCACATTCTGAGTAACGTCGGTTTTCTTGTCGAGATCTCATCTTGAACGGGCTTTTCACATTAAGCATCTGCTCTCCGAGGGGGTCCAACCGTCCTGAGACCCTGGGATGAGTCGTAATTATGTAACATCTGCTCTCCCATCTCATTCATTAGGAATTTATAACTTCGAATCAAAGTTACTGTTTTCATTCTAAAAGTAAAATCTAAGATTCTCACATCAAGGGAACAGGGAAGGAGCTGAGATTCATATATGTGGAGATTCTGGAATTATTACAGGGGCAATGAAGACTTCAGAGTTTTGTGGCGTTGCGCAAGATCATTGATAGTTTCCCCAACAAAATTTTAGTATCTATAAGTTATATATCTTG